>NW_026986359.1:0-41673 GCF_018555375.3 Anguilla rostrata
TGTTTTTAGATTTTGAATATTGCACTTGCCTGAATAACATACCGTGCCTTTTCCAAAGATTACTCTTGTCAGACATCTAATTCAGTATTTGGCTGTTTTCAGCCATTGGAAGTTTCAGAGCGCTTGGCCAGCATAGCCTGTATGATACAGAGCAGGGGGGCAGGGGGCAGGGAGGGGGTGGTAGCCATTAGAGGTGTGAATGTGTGTGTGTGTGAGTGTGGGTCTGCATGCGTGTGTGTGTCTCAGAGTGGTAGTAAACAACCAAACTATAGAGGCTGCGTGAAATGCTTCCAGAGAAAATAGACTATATGGCCAAAAGTATGTGGACACCTGACATCCAACATCTCATCCAAAAGTATGGCCATTAATATGGAGTTGGTCCACCCTTTGCTGCTGTAACAATCTCCACTCTTCTGGGAAGGCTTTATACTAGATGTTGGAGCATTGCTGTAGGAATTTGCTTCCATTCAGCCAGGAGGGTAGTGAGGTTGGGCACTGATTGGGCGATTAGGCCTGGCTTTCCAATTGATCCCAAAGGTGTTGGATGTGGTAGAGGTCAGGGCTCTATACAGGTCAGTCAAGTTCTTCCTCACCGTTCTGGACAAAACCATTTCAATATGGACCTCACTGTGTACCTGGGGGCATTGTCATGCTTGAAAGGAATGGGCCTTACCCAAAATGTTGGGGAAGCACAGAATCGTCCAGAATGTGATTGTATGCTGCAGCATTGCCTTAACTGGAACTAAGGGGTCTGGCCAAAATCATGAAAAACAGCCCCAGACCAAGGAGTGTCCAGATACTTTTGGTCATATAGTGTATCTGTCCCTCTTCTGGCTGTCAAAAACACATGACACAGAAGGCAAGGATCCCAGTTTGTTTAGTTGAGTTTTTTTTAAATTTAAATTAATATGAGCACACAGTACTTCATGTGTTTGTTTCACACTGATACAGCACACCTCTACATGTGTGTGTTTCAGTCTCTCCTGCGCACTCTGATGAAGCTGAAGAAGGATGAGAAGTTGAAACTGTTTCAGAGCCATCTGAGTCAGGATTGCCCAGAATGCTTTAAGAGTCTGTCTGAAGATCCTTCTGTGCTGGATAATTTTATGAAGATGAAGGAATTGTTCAAGAGTCATCAAATTGATGAAGAATGCACTGAGAGAGAGCAAGAGGATTCTAAGGCCCTGTACATAGTTGAGAAGATGCTGGAGACCTGTGGCAGTGAGAGGTCCCTGAAGATCACACTCCACATCCTGAGGAACATGAAGCAGAAGGATCTCGCCGACTTACTGGAGAGAGGTGAGCAGCTCAGTAAGAGTTTTCTCTCATTGGTTCTGTGTCTCCATTAGAATGCTGAAATGAATTTAGTAAACAAATCTGACAGTGATTAATGTTCTGATTTATAGCATTCACACTTACATATAGAAAACCAACATGTGCACAAAGCCATTTAAATAAAAATACAGCCTGGAGCAGTGATTGTGGGGACAGGCATATGAACAAGATGAAATGTGCCTGAAGGGGATTTAACACCAGGAGCTCCAGACCATTCCGCAGGATTGAAATCGCTTAAGGCGCGGCCTGGGTCACATGACATATGAGACTTTAAACGGGAAATGTTTGAATTGTTTGCTAGATGGCGCTTATTAGACACGAGCTGACAAAGGTTGCCAGCCCATTGTCCAAATGAAATATTTATGAAATATAAAAGCTATGTTTTAGTTATGGCTCGGCATTCTAGCCAACACATTGTTACCAACTAAATGTTTTTAGAATAAATTGATCAGCTAAACGCCAAATTTGAAGACCTTTTGACGTGAATGATTCATGAAAAGCTAACAATGAACAGATAGTAGGGAGGTCAAACCTGTTTGGCGATCTTTCTTCATGCACAATGTCACAAATGCTAAGGTATAATCAAATAACAACATATAAATTGCCATTTTGCCAGAATATAACTGTTGTTTCCTACAAGACAATTTTTTAAATTATCCGCTTCCCTCGATATGTAATCACTGTGGTTGGAGGGAAACGCATCATCACCTGTGTGACTTTTAGGGTCGAGTTTTCTGTTTTATAAAAATATATGTAAAAATATTGTTGTTCAAACCAGTTTCCCCGGTGACCTAGCCACCAGAAAACATATGTACAATGGCGATTCGAAATCCAAAGATGGCGCATGTCTCCTATTCATCGTAATTACAAAAAACACCCATTCGTAAAACTAAAATAATTTATACCACACTGTAGATAAGACCTTGGCAAAGAAATACATGTAAGTATCTTGTTGTTCAAAAGAGTTTTCCTGGCAACTTAGCCACCAGAAATAATAGTTACAAAAACGGGATGTATGAAAAAACAAAACCTCGCAACACTGGTGATATTTTAACACGGATGTTTTTCACGAATGTTCTGTTCACATTAGTTTGCACATAGCACACATTCATTCTGTCACATTTCATTCACATTCTCAATGAAATGCAGTACATGCAAGTAAAAAATGGGACCATTTTGGGGGAGGGGGGCTGTGTATATGGTGACAATGGGTGCGTCTAATCTTATCAGCAGTTTCAATAACAACAGCATTCTCAGTTGCAGGCTGAAGGTCATAATAAAAATCATGCACTAAAAGATGAAGACAGAAAAATATGCTTTTATGCTCCCTACGAAACACAGCAGAAAAAGTGGGATTTCAAAACTGAATACAGTACAATATATCTCATAAAAAACACGTTTTCAACGTACAAAAATGCCAAGTTACTAAAAAGTATTGATATCAAAATGACGCCAAGTTACGATACTACAAACAATATAGGCTATCTTGCCTCACCGAAATGACATAAGATGTATCTCAAAGCAATGCTACCCAATATTTCCTCAGTTCTTTCAAGTCACTTGGCCCTGTGTATAAGCATGCACTACATGAACAGGGCAAATATATGTGTGGATGGCTCTCTCACAGTCAAGATTGATTGAACAGGTGTGTATGTCCAATTTGTATTGGTATGTAGGCCTATGTATTTCGCTGCCCAGGCTTTCTGTTGCGTGAATGATAGTATGTTTCTTGGTATAAGTGTGTGTTCGTGAATGTGAATGTGAATGTAAGATGCTGCCAGGGAAATGTCCCCATGCGGATAAAGAAGTTCTCTATGTATGTATGTAAAATATGTGTTTTACATTCAGTATTTATTGTACGTAGCAAATATACAATAACTTGCACATGTACTCAAATTCAGTTCAGAAGCAAGTATAAACATGTTTTCTGGAGAAATGTGCTTCCTGTCGTTGCTCAGCAGCAGTTCTGCACATTAATGAATTTATACATTAATTTCGATGTACAATGTTCAATGTGTTCCATGAGGCAATTCGAAATATTTGTCTCTTTGATCTGACAGAAACTTTGCATGACATTGTGAAATGGTAAGATTAGAAAACACAGGGCCAAGTGACTTGAAAGAACTGAGGAAATATTGGGTAGCATTGCTTTGAGATACATCTTATGTCATTTCGGTGAGGCAAGATAGCCTATATTGTTTGTAGTATTGTAACTTGGCGTCATTTTGATATCAATACTTTTAGTAACTTGGCATTTTGTACGTTGAAAACGTGTTTTTTATGAGATATCAGTTCTTTTTGCAAAGCGTTTTATTATGAGAGTGAGAAATGCGACCCTGCAAGAAACGGTTGTGGATTATGGCTATCGTTGTGTGAATCTGTACAGTGTGATGAGCGTGTACCGTTCAGCAGTTTCGGTTTGCTATATATGTAAAACAGTGGCTGTGAGAAAGGATGCAGTGGCGTAAGCATAAATGCATCAGAAACGCAGATGGAATATGGTATGTACTCACGGATTTGACGTCCATCCAACGAGCCTTGACTGACAAAATAATCAACACGCCCGTAGAATTATAACTCCCTAGGTCGCAACTTATGTAGCCTTCTGTCCTGCTCCGTTGTCTGTTATTTCGTGGAGATGCACTTTTAGTGTTTGTAAGGTTTATCCTTCTGTCCTGCTCCATTGTCTGTTATTTCATGGAGTTGCACTTTTAGTGTTTGTAAGGTTTATAAGGCATTTTGATAGGCTTATCTGCAGGTAGGAATCCTCTTCGCCGTTTTTCTAAACTAGAACCGGAAAACATGATAGTGGAGAATAGGAGCAGACGCATATGTCCCAGCAGGCTTTGCATATGAGAGAATAACAACAGTGTGAAAGAAATTAAAATGAAATTACGAAATTCCGTAGTTGAAACAATATGTTTTTAGCAGAATGGGCATGTAGGTGAAGGTTGACATGATCACGGAGTATAGTGCGAAGTAAATGGAGTGACCATGAGCGAGCTTGTATTCCTTATCAAATGGTATATATAACAGTCGGTATTGAATGTTATTTGTTGAAGTGGAGGGTTAAATAACAATGCACACATAATTTGCCTGTAATGTAATCTATTGCACGAATGTGTTTTTTTCATGTTCAGTGCTAGTAGTTATACTTAAGAGTGAATCATGATTTTAAATGTAATGTTTTAGTGCGGAGTTGCAGAACGTACATACGTAGTAATTGTGTGTAGCCTATGTGGCTAGATAGAGAACAGGGCGAGGTAACATGAATGTAGAAATGTGGCGTTTGCTGATATTAAGGTTTTGTACGGTAGCCGAGTGAAGAAATATAGTTAGTAGAAATGGCACAGTGGTGAACCGGTGTAACTTTTAAATAAAAGGAATACATTTGCGTCATGAAATGCATATGGGTGGCCGTGAGTGAGTGAGGTTTACCAGTCTGTGACTTTGTTAGCTAATGCCACAGCTATGCAATGCGTGAAATATCATTAGCGAACCTGCCGGTGGTTTTAAAGAAGAACACAAGCCAGTAAGCACAGAAGAGCTTCCGTTGAATCCATATGGCTTAGCAATATTGTAGCCGGTCAAGAACTGAACGTACAGACGGTAAGTCATAATGCATATATCTTAGCAATATTGTAGCCGGTTAATAACTGAACGGTGAACGGCGGGTAGATATGGTGCAAAAGCAATAATGAAGAAGTAGTAGACAATTATTAGTGAGGGTCGAAGCAAGTTAAAGAAACGTGTTCCAAGCTGGGCTTGAACACACGACCCAGTGTTCCCAAGACTGTAACCTTACCCACTAGGTCACAGGCGGACTAGCTGTTTGAATGGGGAATGTTTCAGAGTAAAAATGTATGGGTATTTTGCGTGTGTATGCGCGTTTTTGATTGGGTCGTGTAGGTGCAGATTTGGCTGGTGTCAGTGAAATGTCCAATGGGGAGACATGTTGTTAGTGGGATAGGCGGCAGGAAAAATAAGAATGAGAAGAAGAAGAAGAAGAAGAAGAAGAAGGAGAAAACGCAAAATCCCCTTAGTTTGGGGCTTTATTGCGTGGACATGTGAAGTTGTTTAGGAATTCTGTCTGTTGAAATGGGGTCAGAATGTACAGAATTTAATGTTTTTAAGGGCTGAGTGTCTGTGGCTGTTGTGGTTATTTCTGTGGGGAACCCTGAAAAGTGCCAAACTCTCGGTGCTGTATAGGTATGGGGCATGCCCCCGCCAAGGCGTAACTTGGCGGGATGGCATACCTGCCATCCCAATCTCTTCAGCGCACACAGGAAGTTACACTGAGATAGCAACAAAGTAAAAAGAAGAGACACGTATCTTGTAGTAATTTGCTTTATTATATCAAAACCACTAGCATACGGCACATTGTTAGGAAATTGAAATGATTTTGAAAATATAACGGTAGCTAAATATATAGCTAGCAAGCTGAATTATTTAGAATCGCCCCTCACCCCTCCCTGTGCCCCAGAATACAGAATTGTCTTTGTTCCTCTCCATGACACCAGTGAAGGCGATTGGAGACTTCACTTCAATAGGCCTTATTGAAATTTTCAACTGCGTCAGCATTCAAAGCAGAGCTTGGGTTGCACTTTAGTACATTTGCCACAGACAAGTCATTTACACTTGTCACAGATGTCACGGGTTTTGTTCCCTCCACATCTGGATACCTGGCAGCGTTTTCTTTTCAGTGACCGCTCTCGCTGCGGTGTGTTAGTCTCAGTCTCAACTTCAGAATCAGAATCAGAACCTGAATCATAATCAGTATCAAGCTCCATCTCCTCATCGCCCAAATGCATTTCATTTGCATTCTGAATCAGGTCTAAAGCTTGCTTGGCAGAGTATCGCTGTGCTCATCTGTACATCTTTGCAACCGATACCAAACTGAACTGGTCCCCGAAAATAATCATGCTTCTCCTTTATGGCCCTGATTTCATAGCCCAAAAGTAATTTGAATAGAAATTACCATAACGGCCCCGCCCGTGCCATTATAGTTTCAGGTGTGAGGGGCGTGGTGTGGTGCGTGAAAAGTCAGTTTTTTGATAGGGTGTAACATCCATAACATGTTACATTAATAATCTTTTTGATTAAAACTTTGATAATTATGTAGCCTATATTGTCTCAAATAGCGTAAATATGAATACTCTGCGTAAAATAAAATAAATCAAGTTACACATAATAGCAACATGTGCAAGGTGTAGGATATTTGTTTCCATTGTGTGGTATTTTAACATGGATGCATTTCATTTTAACCCTTATATAATTTTTTCCACTTGCATAATAACTATGTAGGACAGGACTATGGTTTCAGAACACAAGTGAAATGCACAGTATTGGAATTGTAATAGTAATTATGTGGACAATTAGTTTTATAAGCTCCATAAACTCTATCAATGGTTGCGCGGGCATGGCAAAGCGCACAGACGCCTATATTCCCACAAAACGCATCCTGATGGTTTATGCATGTGTTGTTGCATCTACACAGACAGCATGAACAGTCTTCTACCACAGTTCTTAATGTGCAAGGCTCTTATTTTTTATATGAAACAAGGTTCGGACCTATTATGACTAGAAATAAAACAAGTAAAACTGCGATTTTGTATCTTTGTTTTGGACAATTTATTTATTGATATCAAATGAAAAATAAGAAAATCCATATAAAACATTAGTAAATGTTAATATTAGTAAACATTAGTAAGTGTTAATGTTAGTAAACATTAGTAAATGTTAATAGTAAATATAAAACATCGGTAATAACAAGCGCAAATCCGCAATAAATGCGACCACGCATGCATCCACAGGAGGACACTGTTGTGGACCGACCGACCAACAGAGAGAGCTAGCCTAAAGAGCTGCTGATCGCCTCTATGCCGTGGAGTTTGTAAGCTTAGAGCTGCCTTTGCCATCATGTGACTTGACATTGCCAGCTTGGTCGATAGCACATTGCTCAAGACGCCATCTCATCTTTATGCGCGCATGCATCTAAATAAGTGAAAAATTACGCTCAGCATAAGTGAAGAATGCTCTCATGGAGCATTCACACGTGCCATGCTTCGCTAAAGCAGCTGAAGTTTTCTGTGTTCTCGGGTGGGGGAGGGGTGAGCGCTGAATGTCTTACCCATACAGTTCAGTGGTCTTACCCTTAGATTGACATGTGAATGTCCCACTTGAGAATGGTGCACGCCACGGAGTGTGAATGGTTGATAGCTGATATCTCTCCAGGGAGAGATAAAATGTTCTATTAGTCCAGCAAATATTATCATTATTATTATTATTATAAATATTATTATCAACTATAAAGTGTAATATTACTTGTTACTCGCTTCAAAAGTAATAAAAGTACTTTACTTAGCTGTAATTCGTTACGCTACAAAGTATACCTTGTATTACTTTTTGTTACGCAGCAATCTCTCTCTCTCTCTCTTGCTTCTACTTTTTTAGTTTTTTCCATTTAGCTTATACTGTTTTATCCAGTCTCAACAGAATAATAGCATACACCGCACGAACACATCACAAGACACTTCGCATTTGAGAAATCTTTTTTGATTGTATGTAATAGTGACATTTATTTTTCTCCCAAGTAGCCTAAAGGTTAATACTATGTAAAAAAACGTGTATGCTGTTTATTCTAAGCAGCTGCAAAGCCTAGCCTGACCGGACATCGTGTCACCACTCATGTGCGATTCACTCACAGGCTGTGATGGATGTTTTTTTCCAAAACCTTTAGTCCCTGAAATGAATGTCCCCTCCTTTCTAGTCCCTCTAGAGCAAAATGTGTCACAACTTCACATTTTTACCTCACAGAAAATAGAATATGATACAGCTATAATTTTGAGCATATTTTGATTATAATCTGTAATTTGGCAAATGGCAAATTTACACAAGTCTCTATACGACTGGGCGCAAGGCTCAACAATATCAATGAGCGAGGCATGAAAGTCCACTGATAACAAGTGCACTAAATAAACGTAATCCCTCTGGGAAAAATCCATAGGAAATTTGCAGAGGGAACCCATGACGGAAGAAACGTCCGGGTTGGCCTATAAAAAGACCTCTTCACTCTATGAATAAACAAATTACCAGCCGAAACAACAGCTATTGTGGATTTGCACTTGTTTTACTAATGTTTTAGATTTAGTTTTTGGGCGCACGGTGGTGCAGTGAGTAGCACCGTCGCCTCACAGCAAGAAGGTTGTGGGTTCGAATCTCGGCTTGGGGCCTTTCTGTGTGGAGTTTGCATGTTCTCCCCGTGTCCGTGTGGGTTTCCTCTGGGTACTCCGGTTTCCTCCCACAGTCCAAAGACATGCATGTAGGCCAATTGGAGACTCTAAATTGCCAATAGGTATAAATGTGTGAGTGAATGGTGCGTGTGCCCTGCAGTAGATTGGAAGCCTGTCTAGGGTGTATTACTGCCTCTCGCCCAATGCACTCTGGGATAAGCTCCAGCACCCCCTCCGACCCTGCTCAGGATAAGCAGGTATAGATAATGGATGGATGGAAAACCTCATATTGGAAGACTGGATAAATTTTATTTTAACCCTTATTTAAAAATTTCCAGTTGCATAATAACTAAAACATTTTTTTTTAAATAAATAAATAAAATAAAATGATTTCAGAACATAAGGGAAAGACATAGGCATAAACAAATGATCACAAAACGAACGCAATATAAAATTATTTTTAAAGAGAACATAAAAAATTATATAATTTATTCTTCAGAATAAACAAACTAATATTTCTAATAACAAAATACAATAAATAAAATATTTGTATAAATAAAATTGCAACAGCGTGTCTGCCGTGATGAAAAGTGAATCCTCCTGGTGTGGTGGAGGAGAACTGACTCGTTAGTCTGAAGATGGCCAAAATGTAACAACACTGTTATAACACACTCGGAGGTGAAATAAGGTGTTTTTAACATTTTCCAAACGTGACTTTAACATTCCTGCAACGCTGGAATGTAAAGAACAAATATCTACGAAAAGTCAGTGAATGCAGAATCTGTAGCTTGTTAGTAACTAAATGAAAAAAAATCCTAAACTCTGAAATATCTCAGTATCTCAGAACTTCTAGTGTTAAAGCAGGAACCCTGTGCTCAAAAGCTGGTGATTAAACCACTGTCCCATCAGACAGACTGCCCTGAGTTTGTATCCAGGGCTTAAGAGCACTGAGGATAACAATGTTAGATTTTAAAATCACTATGTGATATTTGAAGAAAGTATTTACCACACCAGTACGTCCACAATGTAAATCTGAGAAATGAAATGTAAATGGGCAATTGAAATGTTTATCATCTTTTAAACATAATTATTTCTCATATTTACTCTCTTCAGATGAATCCATAAAAAGAGCCCAGCAGGCACTGAAAACTCATTTGAAGAGGAAGTTTGAATGCATATTTGAAGGTTTAGCAAAACAGGACCACCCAACCCTCCTCAATGAGATCTATACAGAGCTCTACATCGCAGAGGGGGGAAGTGTGGGGGTCAATAATGAACACGAGGTCAGACAGATTGAGACAGCATCCAAGAGACAAACCACACAGGAGACTGCAATCCTCTGCAATGACATCTTTAAGCCTTTACCTGGACAAAAGAAAACCATCAGAACTGTGCTTACAAAGGGCATCGCTGGCATTGGGAAAACCGTCTCTGTGCAGAAGTTCATTCTGGACTGGGCAGAAGGAAAAGCCAATCAGGACATCGATTTCATCTTCACTCTTCCTTTCCGAGATCTGAATTTGAAGAAGGAAAAAGCATTTAGTCTAATGCAACTTCTGCAGCACTACTTTCCACAATTGAAAGAGATCAAAAGTATTGAAGGTGATGAAGTAAAAGTGGTGTTTATCTTTGATGGTCTGGATGAGTGTCGACTTCCTCTAGATTTCCAAAGCAATGAGATCTGCTGTGATATAACAGAGTCATCATCAGTGGATGTGCTGCTGACCAACCTCATTACGGGGAATCTGCTTCCCACTGCTCTCCTCTGGATCACCTCCCGACCAGCAGCAGCCAATCAGATCCCTCCTGAGTGCGTCCACCAAGTGACAGAGGTACGAGGGTTCAATGACCCACAGAAGGAGGAGTACTTCAGGAAGAGAATCAGAGATCAGAACCAGGCCAGCAGAATTATCTCACACATAAAGTCATCCAGGAGTCTCTACATCATGTGTCACATACCAGTCTTCTGCTGGATTTCTGCTACTGTTCTAGAGACAATGTTGGGTAAAGTATTCAATAGAAAAATGCCCAAAACACTGACTGAAATGTACACACACTTCCTGCTCATTCAGACTAATGTGAAAAATGAGAAGTATTATGACACTGGTGAGACAAACCCAAAGATGTCAGATACAGAAATCATCCTGAAACTGGGGCAGTTGGCTTTTCGACAGCTGGAAAAGGGCAATCTGATATTCTATGAAGAGGACCTGAGAGAGAGTGCCATTGATGTCAGTGAAGCTTCAGTGTACTCTGGGGTGTGCACAGAGGTCTTTAAAGAGGAGTGTGGGTTGTATCAGGAGAAGGTCTACTGCTTTGTGCATCTGAGCATTCAGGAGTATCTGGCTGCCTTGTTTGTGTTTCATTCATGTGTAAATGAGAACAGAAATGTACTCAGAGCAGAAGAATCAAAACCTCACAGTGATAGAGTGCAACTGTCTGAGTTACACAGGAGTGCAGTGGATCAGGCCTTAGAGAGTAAGAATGGACACCTGGACCTTTTCCTCCGATTCCTTCTTGGCCTCTCCTGGACTCCTTCAGACCTTTCTTAAAGACACAAAAACAAAATCGATTTTACCTTCTTTCAAAGACTACTGACACAGACAGAAAAGACAGAGAGAAAACAGTCCAGTACATTAAGGAGAGGATCAGGAAAGGAGTCTTCAGCAGAGAGGACCATCAATCTGTTCCACTGTCTCAATGAACTGAATGACAACTCTCTAGTGAGGAAATCCAGAATTTCTGAAATCAGGAAAACTTTCTGATAAAGACTGGAACCACACCAGTGTTCAGCTCTAGCTTGTGTTACTGATGTCAGAGAAGATCCTGGATGAGTTTGATTTGAAGACCTACAACACATCAGCAGCAGGTCATCAGAGACTGCTACCTGTAGTCAAGAACTGCAGGAAGGCCAAGTGAGTATTATGTCATTAATAATGTAGATGATTGACAGCATATTTCCCCACTTTCTATTTCTAGTGAGAATAAAGATTTCCGGGCAAGAGAAAATTTGGTTAAAAAAAGATTTCTGAATCAAGATGTTTTAACTCGTGCCCTCAATAATGTTTATATCTAGAACATAAGCAGCATAAAATGCAAAACCTCAGCACTTATCATATATTTTATTTACTATTACTATTTACTGATTTAATACATTTACTAATAATTTGCAAAGATAGCAATTGTGAAATAAATAAGGAGTTAATTGATAGGCAGAGTAATCTGATGGATCAACCTTTATCAGAACATACAATTCAAGCAGATTAAAATGAAGAGATGCCATATTAAGTTACAGTATTAAGAAAAGGGCCCCTATTTTGGTGACAGCATAGGCACAAACACAATTGGAATTGCTAGTGTCATATTTTTCACTTTCACCAGAGTTGTTTGTTTTATGGTCTGCCGTTAATCTGCTTGTGTCAACATGGGTTTGTTGGTGCAATCAGGGATGTGTCAATATAAACTTTCACTATGTGAGTTTGGTGTTGAGTAATGCATTTGCAGTCAAACCAAGCCATACCAGGTTTTATCTCATGCTATTTTGGCATTATAACTGTGCCACATATGTGAATCCATCCACACATAACACAGATAAAATAAATATTTTGTTTATTTCAGTTTAACTATTTGAAAGGAAAGCTGTATTCAGTTATGCAGTCCAATGCTGGCTATTTAGGCAGTGGAGTTAACTGTGTAAGCTACTTGAATGAGGTAGTAGAGAGACCAGCTTTACACCCCTCAGATAATGTTTACAATGAGCCCAGAACGCACTGTAAACTTGCTTTTAATCATGTGTTTGGCTGGGCTAGTTCAATGATTGAGTGGACCTTCGGAATGTTGAAAATGCATTTTAGAATTTTGGATGGATTGGGTGGTACATTACTGTACAGCTCTCAGAAAGTAAGTGCATTCTTTGTGGTGTGCTGTGTTCTACACTACATAGCCATATGCCATGGATGTGACATACACCTCACAGAGGACACATTACAGCTCTTTCATACAGAGAGAAGCAGAGTCGCATGTGATGATTGCTACAGAGATTACAGAGCACAGAGTGCACGAGAGAGTAGGGACTGGTTGGGTGTGGAGCCGTTTCACTAGTGAGTGTTCATTCATCTTATCAAGTGCATGTCTGGAATGAATGACCCTTAGTTGAAGTAGATAATTTTTGTTTATTTTAAACAGTGGTGTGAAACACTGTAAAAAACAAAAACAAAAAAAAGCTCTAGTAAATCCAGAAAAAATGTCTTCTTTCCTGTCATCTGGTGCACAAGCGCGATGCCTGCCTAGCTGAAACAGTAGCGGCAGCAGCAGAATGGAGAGGCCGACTGGAGGCTGTCTCTGCCAGCTGCCTCCTGCTCCTGACCAGACTGGGAATATTCTCCCTGCGGAACTGTTCATGGGAACAGAACCATTTATTATGCCTCTTAGCACTGGCATATGAACAGAAAATACACTTTAGTTTAAATATTAACAAAATAATTTACCAAAACTATTCAGTTTCATCTTCATTGGTTTGTAGAGGTCCTCATAACAGTTGTAATAGTTCATGGTGTTGGGCAGAGACATTTCTACCCTTAGAATAACCAGCACAATGAGGTATATCCATGTAAGAAATAGGACTTATTTCTGCAGAAAGAGTCTGGAACCTACACACAACAAGATGGATAAGCCTGCTCTGCTTCTTTTTTTTTTTTTTTTTTAGCAAAAAGTGGTTAACAATAACATACATAATTCTACTGATTGGCACATGGTTAATACATATGCATATCGTAAGATTTAACAAAATTAATGATTGTCTGTGTCTAGTCATATAGCATGAATACTGAATAAGCACACGGTGAATTCTTAGTTTTCAGCATTACATAAACAAAACTTTATATCAGATATAATAGTTTGGTTTTTATCGATCGGTTGCTTGCAGAGTCCTGGGCAGCATGGCGTCATAGCCGGTTTCTCCCTGGCAGGATGGCAGGGGGGAGGATAAGGAGGAAGGCCAAGCTCACCAGTTTAGACTTATAGAAATACATAAGAGACAGAGAGAAAGAAAAAAAAAGACAAGCACACACACACACACACACACACACACACACACACGTACATGCAATATTTTTAAATTCTTGTCCTTGGGAGGTCTGGTGCCTGGAGACGGAGGGACCCTGCTGCAAAGCTTCTAGTTACGCTAGAGAAAACTCTCCTCCCTTCAGTAGAGATGATCACAACACGCTTGCTCTTCAGCTATGGTGACATTAGCATTTGGCTGTGTTTCCTAAAGGGACAGAAATGGGGTGATCTGATTGGCAATAATGAAACGAAACCCAACTACACCCACAGAACAATTTATTCTTATTGAACCTCTTTTATAACTGTGCCACAGTTGCGCTAGTGCCTGGAGTCAAGAAATGACTGAAATACCCAAATTCACCAGTGCCTTGCATTGCTGCTTGTGTTTGACAGTTGTGCCTTGATTGAGAAAATAGGGCCCAATTAAACATCTGATTTTATAACACAGGCTCAACTACACAAACAAAAATAAAATTAGACAGTCCTGGAAATTAAGTAAAAGATAATCATGAAAGAAATGAATGAAAGACAAAACAAAACCACAGCTTGTCTCTCCCACATTAAAACTGATCAAAGTCAAAGACACGCAGCTGAGAAGACAAAGCTGAGACAAGACCAAAGGCTCATGTTTGCTTCAAAAGCAGGGCCGGCCCGTAGCATAAAAGCTCTATACGGTTGTTTAGGGTCACAACCGCTAGGGGGGCCACACGACCACGGGGGGGGAAATAACATTATTTTCGTAATTGCGTTATTCATCCCTTATCGCAGAACTAGTGGTATAAATTTTAAATGGAATGGCAACAGAACATTTCATAGCAAGCGACCCCACCCCCACTGGACAGAATCCAACAGCATCCCCCCCACCCCCCCTCCGTTCGAACACATTTGCTTACGGCCACCAAAATCCTAAGGCTGGCCCTGTTAAAAAGTCATCACTTTATAGCCAATTTTTCAATCAACATTTGTCCTTAACTTGGACTTGGACTAGTAAATGCACTTTACACCTTTTCTTCACAAACTCAGTTTGGTGAAGTTCTAGTTATGGTTGTGTTTGCCAAACTGTTTGTGAAGAAAAAACAATCCTTGCTTTTAATTGTAAGTTTTAATAGTAAATTAAGAACAAGTATTGTTTGAATCCCAGCCATGTGTTTGAAAGAGGGGGGTTCCCCTTCTCTTCCTGGTCTATGCATAATTCATTACTAATTGTAGATTTTAATACTAAGAACAAATGTTGTTTAAATCCCATTCCTTCTATCCCTGGTCTATGCACAATTAATTAATTAATAATTAGAAAATAATAAAGGAGAGACTTATCTATCCCCCTTTTTATATTTTCGTTTTAAGCCACTTTGCAGGATAAAACTTCTTTTCAACGTTATGATTAAAATTGTGTTAAGTTTGGTTTGAGAGGGATACGTTTGGTTATGAATTAAATGTTTGTGTTTCTATGTTGGGAGGCTAGGGCAGGCAGTAAATGCTAACCATGTTTAAAGGCCAGTAGTACCACCCTGGTCTCTGCTTTATTCTGGTATAGGCTGACCTAGAACCTCCAGCATAGTGCCTACAAGCTTCAGCACCCCATTTTGTGAGCTTGTGTGGCGTACCGCTTCGCTGCTGAGCTGTTGTTGCTCCCATACCTTTCCGCTTCACTATACCAGCTCTTACAGATGACTGGAGCAGCTCTATCAGGAAAGACATTTGATGAACTGACTTGCCTCAGCCGGAGACTTGAAAAGGTGCTGTGCACCATCGTAAGTGATCTTGAGAGAGGCTGGGTATATTAGAAACGTCTGGAGACCGCGATCACAGGTTACTGCCAGCAGAGAAGAGAAGGCTCTGTGCCGCTGTACTGTGTAATCGCTGAAGTCTGGATAAAAAACTAATGACTATCCCGTTAAACTTCACTGGTTATTTCCTGGCGGCTTGCGAAATATACTGTTGATCCGTGTACCCCAGCAGATTAATAATCAATGTTCCAGGCCTGTCTGTTGTTTTTGATCAGCCGCCATAGAAACGGTGAGCCCTCATTACTTCTATAGCCCTGTCAGCCAGAGAGGGGAATCACTCTTTGAGGGAATTGGTAAGAAAACCAACCAGGTCTGATCATTCAGAAGTCTCTGGTTGGTTAACAATGCGAAGGTTGCATCACCTGCTCCTATCCACCAGCTCTGCCATTTTAGCCTCGAGCTGATCCTGTTTGGCTTGGTGCAGCGAGGCAGCGGTTTGGGCTAGTTTAACTTTGGCTTGCAAACCAGCAAATTCAGCCTGTAGCTCTCTCATGCCGAGTGAATATTGAGAGATTTCAGCTCGTATGGACTGGGTTTCGTCCTCGATCCGGGAAAGCTGTGTCTAAAAATATTGTCTGTGTTTTTCTAACACAGCCTCTACAATGGCTGATAGCATGACACAGGATTCCTCATCATGTCCCTTTCTGGGCGAGTCTTGCCTGAAAGAGTCTTTGTTTTTGAAGAAATTGACATATTTTATATCTTGGTCAACAGCACCAATAAACTGAACTGGGAGTGATGAAAACAGTTAAATGAAGAGGAGAGAGGGCAAGGAGCAAAATCACTTGGCACCCATCTTTCCAGTAGGTCACGTGATTCTCCCCAACAGAGATAAATAAAGAAAAAGAACACACAAAGAACTTGTGATGCATACCCGCAATCCTTATATGAAATGAATTAGGTACCAGGATAATTAAAGGGATATTTCACAAGTAATTTTGTTGAGCTTACCCCATTGTATTTGGATAGTGTGAATACTAGCAACTAGCTGTCCCTGTTAACCGTTAACAGCATCGCCGTTCCTCTTGGTTGTCCAGCTCCCAATTCACTCCCATTCATTTTCAGGACCTTGCTGAAAGTAATCTTTTTAAAACATAAACTAACTATGACGGATAATAGATCAATAAAAGAAAGTACTAATGTCAAACAGTCCCTGTCCCTGTTGTAATAGGTCACCGGTGAGAACTGGATACAGACTGTCTGATTGATATGGTAAAACATTGACCTGCATAGTAAAATGTTTCAGGTCTGTCACACATTGCAGTCTTCATCCATCTCCATTTTCCTGCTATGAACTCTAATGAAATCCATACATTTACCCCACTCTCTTTCACACACTGACCTTTTGTTGAAGGAAATATTTACTCCTCCATTACACACTGGTTTGTGCTGCAGGATTGTGGTGTTTCTGAAAGGATTGTGCATAAAATTACATTTTATTCTGCTGGAGGCACCGTCGCCTCAGCAAGAAGGTCCGGGATTCGAATCCCGGCCTGGGCCTTTCTGTGTGTTCTCCCGTGTTCATGTGGGTTTCCTCCGGATACTCCGAATGTGTGTGAATGGTGAGTGAATGTTGTGTGTGCCTTGTGAGTTTGGCGACCTGTCCAGGGTATATTCCTGCCTCTCGCCTTGTGACCCTGACCAGGATAAGCGGGTACAGATAATGGATGGATGGACTTCCATAAACGAGAACAAGAGTCATGCAGCGACTGATTCCAACTTCAGACTCTTGTTCACTGACTTCAGTTCCTAGTGAACGAGTGAGTCATGCAGTGACTGATTCCAACTTGAGACTCTAGTTCCTAGTGAAAGTAATTTCACCTACTGTGCTTTGTATGTGAATTCCTACATGAACCTGGCACCGGCCTATGTTATTATACGATTTACAGGACTGAAACATTTAGCCGATTTAAAAATGTATAGCCAATATGGGCATGTTTCTGTGCAATTCACTCAATTAGCATTTAAAGCTGGCTCACAAATAAGTGGCACGAGGTTGACAACTAAATAATTTGCCAACAACAGAAGAGCTGATGCTGATATCCATGCATATATTGGATATAGTGGATCAAACAAGTTGTAAAACAGCTAGCCAAGTTATGTGTGTGTGTACTAACTGATTTTACATTTCAGTTAGTCTAATTCACCATTTGGCTGTTCTGAGCCATAGGAAGCTTCAAAACACTCGACCAGGATAGCCTAGAGATAAGACAGAGCACGAACTTGGGGGTAGCCATTGGAGGTGTGAATGAGTTTGTCTGTGTGTGACTGTGGGTCTGCATGTGTGTGTGTGTGTGTGTGTGTGTGTATGTCTGAGGGGGTGTCCATTCCCCTCCCCCCTCCCCTCCCACTAGATAAAATATGTGGCTTTCTTGTAGTTAGCATTCTAGCATCTAGGTCTGGTGTCTACATGTCATCTCTGGTTTTTAAAAAAAATATTCTGCTGCCTTTTTGTTTTTAAATTTTGGTCTTGGCACATCCTTAGATTACTTTGGGACAAACACACTGTGGTATGGTATCATCTTTCAGTCATTCCTTGTGTGACTGTCCATGTCTATAACCTTTGTTATTAAGGTAGTTGAACCTTGTCTTTAGATTTGATATATTTGTGAATAATTACCAAATTAAATCAAATAAATATATTTTACATGTTTGATAAATTAGGTGTTTTAGCTGTTGATGCACTGTATTCGGTATTCAGAGTGCCGGATGCAAAACCAGGGTGTTAACGGTTAAAACTGCTGGGTTCGGAAAATTAAACATAGTTCACATAATCCTCACCCTGCTGAAAGGTTTTACACCCTTTATCTTCTTAGTCAGTGCCTGTCCTAATTTTATGACCTGTAATTCTACTGAATGTCGTGCCTTGCATAACTGCAGCGGGAGTGTTGATCTTATTTGCCTTGGCTATATTTGGATTTGTGTCGACTAACTGTGTTGTGTCAGTTTCCTGCATCATACACTGTTCATCAGGCTAGCTGCACCAATGTCAAAACAATGTTGACCTCTCAAATTATCAACAAAGTGGTGATGAATTCTTATAGCCTAACATATTATGTTTGAATAAAGGAAATGACTGCGGTTTCTTTGCTTGAATTGAGACTGAACCTAGTTTACATCTCTGCCTCAGTGTTGCCAAATGCCTGAATCAGTTACTCCTAAAAAAGTCCTCAAAATCTTCAATAAACTCCCATTCAAATTCCTCAGAAATATTACCCCATGTCTCATTTAAAATCCCCCTCTGTCAGCGACTTCCATTGATCTTTACTGTAAAACATTCCCCATGAATGTTTAAATCCCCTACATACATTTAGAGGAAAGTCTGGCAAGCCCACTCTGCGATGTGTGATCTTCTTTGGGAAATAATATACTGATGGCCTCTTTTGTTCACGGTTTTTTGCACCATGCAAATAAGAGAGTTGGCTACCCATATTTTATAGCGTTTCTCAGATGTAAGTGGGCTGACCAGGTAGTTTAAGCCAATTTATTTTAATTATGTAGGTCTATTTATTACTCAGGCAAGTTTGTCATTGCAATACAAAGGCTTTAGTGGTAGGAGGACACGTAGAGCTGCGGTGACTAGTCTGAAACTCGTTCTGGTATCGGACCTAGACCCGGACCTAATCCCTCTCTGAACTGTGTAATTTTGAGGAGAAATTCCAAAATTTCACTTTTTTCAATTGGCTTCCATTGGATTACATAGAAGGTTTGAAGTGTGATTGTTCACTTCAAATATAGTTTGGCTTGGCATAAATTAGGTCAGAATAGTGTTCACTGTGTGAACTAAACTGTGTTCTTGGCTAGAAATAGCTGCACAAAATGAGTATTGTATCTTATTGAACCTGTGTTTTGTAGTTGTCCATGACCATGAAATGCACTTTTGTACATCGCTTTGGATAAAAGCGTCTGCCAAATAAATGTCATGTAACGTAATGTAAAAATTCTGCAGTGAAATTTCACAGAAATGGGATAGAACGTACATAAGGATCCCTTCTGTCATAAACAAGTGTCAACAGTTTGAGACCTTTTAATTCTAAACCCAAAAATTATTATTTTATTTATATTAGCCTGTATTGGGCTACTTGGAAGGTTAAGTAGGATTATTCAAACGGACCTATTTAAAGTAGACCAGACATTTTGAATCAGGAGTCAACTTCAGCATGGTAGGTTACCAATAGCATAACAGGGTACTTAGCTAGAGAGCTGTAAAATGCATTGAGAGCTTTTTTTTTCCAAGTTCTTACTATTGTAACTGATTATCTCATAAAAAACACATTTTCAACGTACAAAAATGCCATGTTACTCAAAAGTATTGATATCAAAATGACGCCACGTTACGGTACTACAAACAATATAGGCTATCTTGCCTCACCGAAATGACATAAGATGTATTTCACAGCAATGCTACCCAATATTTCCTCAATTCTTTCAAGTCACTTGGCCCTGTGTTTTGTAATCTTACCATTTTACAATGTCATGCAAACTTTGTGTCAGATCAAAGAGTCAAATATTTCAAATTGCCTCATGGAACACACTGAAATTCATCTACAAAACTGCTGTTGAGTAACTAGAGGAAGTATGAGAAAATATGTTTATACTGGCTTCTGAACTGAATTTGAGTACATGTACAAGTTATTGTATATTTGCTACGTACAATAAATAATGCATGTAAAATACATATTGTACATACATACAAAGAGAACTTCTTTATCCCCATGGGGACATTTCCCTCGCAGCATGTTACATTCACATTTACGAACACACACTTATACCAAGAAACATACTATCATTATCGCAACAGAAAGGCTGAGCAGCGAAATACATACATACCAATACAAATTGGACATATACATGCCTATTCAATCAATCTTGACTGTGAGAGAGCCATCCACACATATGTTTGGCCTGTCCATGTAGTGCATGCTTATACACACAGGGCCAAGTGACTTGAAAGAATTGAGGAAATATTGGGTAGCATTGCTTTGAAATACATCTTATGAAATTTTGGTGAGGCAAGATAGCCTATATTGTTTGTAGTACCGTACTTGGCGTCATTTTGATATCAATACTTTTGAGTAACTTGGCATTTTTTTATGAGATATCATTTCTTTTTGCAAAGCGTTTTATTATGAGAGTGAGAAATGCGAAGTGACCCTGTAAGAAACGGTTGTGGATTATGGCTATCCTTGTGTGAATTTGTACAGTCTGATGAGCGTGTACTGTTTAGCAGTTTCAGTTTGCAATATATGTAAAACAGTGGCTGTGACAAAGCGTGCGGTGGCGTAAGTGTAAACGCAACAGAAACGCAGGTGAAATATGGCCAGTGTACGTACTCACGGATTTGACGGCCATCCAACGAGCCTTGATTGAGAAAAGAATCAGCAAGCCCATAGAATTAGAGCTGCCTAGGTCGCAACTTGAGGATTTGGCTGATGTTGGTAAAATGTCCAATGGGGAGACATGTTGTTAGTGGGACAGACGGCAGGAAAAATGAGAATGAGAAGAAGAAGAAGGAGAAACCGCAAAATCCCCTTAGTTTGGGGCTTTATTGTGTGGACATGTGAAGTTGTTTATGAAATCTGTCTGTTGAAATGGGGTGAGAATGTACAGAATTTAATGTTTTTAAGGGCTGAGTGTCTGTGGGTAATGTGGTTATTTCTGTGGGGAACCCTGAAAAGTGCCAAACTCTCGGTGCTGTATAGGTATGAGGCATGCCCCCGCCAAGGCGTAACTTGGCGGGATGGCATACCTGCCATCCCAATATGGCCCTGCATTCAAATATGAAATTGATCCATATTTGCCAGGAAAAAAGATAAAATTCCCAAGAGGCTGCAGCCATCTTGGAACAAGCTAGTTTGTGACATCATTGGCATTAGTCTCAGCTGCTCAGTTCCTATTGGTAGATGGCTGACTTTCTGTAAGCTCAGCGATGAATCAGGAGGACAGAAACAAAACAAAAAATGCATAGAGAGTCCTTTTGTATTGCCCCAGGGTGCTCAAATGAGTATTACTACACAATACCTATCATTTTCATGAACTGCCTCTGACGAGACTGCAACCACTGAGCTGCTGGCTGCTCAGAAATGGTCCACCTGTGGGACGGGGCAAAATGAGCAATTAACTTATCTACAGTATGTCAGATATCAAGTGTTTAGATTATGGCCTCAGAGAGAGAAACAGTGAACTGGATACAATATTGGCTTGAAGAATGCTGCCTACCTTCCCCTCCATGAACATTAAAGGAAACGTCCTTTAAGCCACTCTGATACCCTTATCTAGGCAGGCGATCTATGGGTCCCACCTCCTGCAGAGTTTGTCTCAGGAGAGACAAACCAGAAGACAAAGCTATTTACAAGGCTGGAGGCCCAGTGTAGCTAGAGAATGAACAAAGATCCGGTTCTGTTTGATCTTAAGTTTAAATGCAATCTGTGACATTTTATTGAAATCATTGACTGAAAACTTTTATGTTAGAAGCACAAATAAACGTCTGCTTTTTATTGGTATTCAGTAACTGAATTACCTCCTAATATATTCATGTTTTGTCTTGTTAGAAAGGGACTAAGTTCCTGAATATTTTGGTAAAAGTATGGTTCTTAGCCATGCTTTCAACAACATGAGGTCACTTTAATTAATAAGTACACTGTCAGCTTTTAGATAGGCCAGTCCTTGTCAGAAATAAGTCTGCCTCCCTTTCTACATCTGAACGTGGCATTGCCCAATCAGGGCAAACATGCTCAAGCCATGCTGCGTTAAGTGTTTATGATGGCCTCAGGAAAAAGTTGTGTTGTGTTGCAGTTGGTCTTTATTTTGGTGGTGGTTTCTTGGTTGTGCGTTTTAGTTCATTTCTTTTGTTCCTGCGGCACTGGAAGAGGGGAATACTTTGATAAGGTCTGGCTCTTCAGTCGTTCTTTTCTGGTAATCTAAATTTAGCATCTTGTTTGATGTCTTCTGGTTTGTTTTGTAACTTAGGAGTAGACCTGCTACAGAGTTTGTTTTAGTTTGTCAGTTGAATCCACCAGGTTACTGTTGACTGACCTATCAATGATTGAATTCATAATAGTCATTTTCAATAATACTTATAAATAATACAATAAATCAAATCACGTAAAATATATTTTATATGTAGGTTAAGTGAGGGGCTTTAGCACGCAATACCAATTGTGTTCAGCATTCAGAGTGCTGATCATTTTAACAAGGGCATTGACCGAAGCACTGGATTCAGAAAATAAACATATTTTTACTTAATTGTTGCTTGCCCGACAGTGCCTCCTGGAGTTTTAAATACACTGCTGTCTGAGCTTTAATCTCAATATAAACTGCCGCTTTGTCCGTACAGCCTGCTCACTGCTTATTCCTGTATTTTAATGTCAAAACACAATGTGCAGATGTTCCCCTGTTATCCAGTACTGCACTGTTGTCCTGCTCTCCCTGGGAGTATTGGGGCTCCCCCACTCCCTGGCCACTGATGCCTTAGCAGTATGCACCACCAGGGGGTCCTGACGGCCTCAGCTGATCCTTTAGCAGTGTGCCCATAGTGATGGATGACAATGGGATTTTACATTTGTGCAACCTCATATTTGTACACCAGTGAAACAAGAAATGGTGAAAGGCAGCAATACAGTTCCGGGGGACTGAGATCTGTTTTTTTAAGTAAAATTTCTTTAGATGCCACGTTTGGTTTTATTTTAAATATTCATTATGGGTGCTAATAATTTTGACCCCAATGTTTTTGAGAAAAATACTATTTCCGTAAGTTTTTTGTTGTCAGGAAGTATTGGGGGGTTAGGACCCAAACGCAGAGTGAAGGGAAAAAAACTCAAAACGGTAAGAAACAAAGACTTTACTTAACAAGAAAAAGAACAAACAAATCTGGAACAAAAGGGAACAAAGGCCTCGCAGGGCAACTCCTAAAAAAACAAAGTAAATTTTCAAAACTCAGGAAACCAAGAAAATCCAAAAACTCAACCAAAAGCACATAAAAATGGAACGTGGGCAAAAACACAGGAAGCTACTCTCAGGAGGAAACACGCGGGGCAGAAACACGATCAGAGGCACACACAAACAAACAAGGATCCAGCACCTGAGTCAGGGAGAAGGGAACTTAAATAGACACGACACTGACGAGACACAGGAGGGCACAATGAACAATCAGGCCACAGAGAGGGAAGGGAAAACGAGACAACCCAAAAACAATAATAGAATAATTGAAAATAATAATACAATTAAATGGGGTAAAAGGACAGAACTAAAAACCGCCACCTGGCGGCCCAAACAGCGAAACACAGACAAACCACAGAACATGACATTTATAAGAATTATGTTTAATTGAAGTGAAAGTAAGCAGTTTCTACAAATGTTTGAGCAGAAAATTAAAATCATTATGTTAATATGTTATCTTTGCAATAAATTAATTTCATCATTCAGTAATCCAGGTATTCCTCAATTAACTTGTTTTTGATCATCACAAATCCTTATTTTAATTTTTCCTTTCTTACTTTTTGAATAAAAATCATTTTTGTATCACTACCCTTCTAATGCACAACATGGGTCAAAAATGACCCGTATTCATTTCCTATGTTATTTCTTGCATGGCTGAGTGTTTCTTTGCTATATCTTTGAAATAAATGTATTTTATCATTTAATATTCCAAGTATTCATTAAATATCTTGTTTTTGATTACCACAAATAATTATTTTTCTTTTTTTCTTTCTTACTTTATGAACAAAAATAGTTTTTGTATTTCTACACCAAGTTTACACACGTGGGTCAAAAATGACCCATATGTATTCACTATGGAATTTGATAAGAACTTTTGATATTTGTAAATGTTTGCAATTAGGAACATATTTGCCGCGAACAACTATTCACCTGCCACACATTTCACAACTCAACAAGGCTGCTTTTGCACATCTGATACATGTAAGTCTTCTTTTACAATTGTTTTACCTAAGAAAATATTTTATATCTTATGAAAGATAAACTGTACATAATATTTGAACATTAGGTTAAGGTTACCTTGGCCTTGACATCCATTCCTAGTGAGAAAAAGAAATATGTCCAATACTATTAGCTAGCTAGCTGTTGACGTATTCTATTCTAGCTTGCTAACATTAGCTAGGTCATAAACATAAAACTTCAAATGGAACAGTATATTGATGTGCATTTGAAAATATTCTTGTGCTTTCAATTTTCTTTATCCAGAGTGTTAGTATGGCTGGTCCCAGTCATTCCATATTTATGGCTAAAATGGGCATAGAGATGCTGCATGAAGAACAGGATGAGGAAGATGAGGAGGCAATTCTTGGTCAGATTCTGAGTCTGAAATCTCCGATGCTGATGACCTAGACTATGTGCCACAGGCACAGGGTCAAGCTGGAGTTGTGGGTGTGTCTTAGAATCCAGCTCTCTTAGAAGAAGAAGACTCATTTGATGACATGGAAGACTCGTCTGATGAGTCCTCTGAAGAGGAAACTCCCAGTCCAATAGATTGAGTAAAAAAGGGTCTTATTGGAATGAGCATCCCTCCACTCAGGGCAGAACAAGAAGCCATAACATCCCGAGGAGCTGCCCAGGACCTGCACCCGGTTCAACAGCTGTTTCACTGAAGGATGCCTGGGATGTGTTCATCAGTGACAACATCATTGAGGAAGTTCTGAAATGCACCAACTTAGAGCGACAAAGAGCAGCAGCAGCAAAAGGGAAAGAGTGGAGAAGCATTGACAACGAGGAATTCATGACCTTTATTGGTTTGACCCTCTTTGCAGGACAAAACAAAACAAAAGAAGGAGTGGACACAATGGATAAGATTGTTTGCACCTACTCATGTAAGCAGAGAACACGGAGGTGGCCCATGGTGCTCTGGCACAATGTGCTGGATGTTGCCACCCTCAATGCCTACACCAACTTCACTGCACAACACCCTGGTTACATGGGTGGTGTGACCAATGCATGGCGGCTATTCATCAAGGAGCTGGGCGAAGAGCTTGTCATGCCCCATATGAAGAGGCGCATGGAGGGCACGCCCCACCTCCAAAAGCATATTACAGAGGCAATGGGAAGATGTGGGATGGAAAAACAAAACGCAGCCACCACCCAGCCACAGGAGGACATTAGACAGGAGGACCAAGTGAAGAGGAAGAGGTGCAAGATCTGTCCAGCTGCCAAAGACAAAAAAGTCAGCAGCTGGTGTTCCCAGTGCATCAGGCCTGTGTGCAAGGAGCACAAACATGTAGTTGTCATTTGTGACATTCGTGAGGCATGTAAGCACTGAGATGGCAATTTGCACTGTACCCATGTGATTTTATTTAATCAGTTTTATTTTCTTTTATTCGATCACATTCACCACAGTTCACTACAGTTACACTACAGATACACTACAGTTCAATATCAGTGTTACCGGTTATCAGTGATATGTGTATGTTATGTGTGACAAACTGACAAATAATCATATTTCAAAAATTATGTAATATCTGCCCATGGCTTGTCCTATCATTCCTATGCCGACGACACGCAACTCTTTCTCTCCTTCTCCCCATCGGACACACAGGTCCCTGCCCGCATCTCCGCTTGCCTGAGGGACATACAGAGCTGGATGGACAATCACCACCTGAAGCTCAACCCGGGAAAGACGGAGCTAATCTTTATTCCTGCTCTAACCTCTCCCCTCCTCGACTTTTCCATTTCCTTAGGGGACACCGTAGTGACATCATCACCCTGCGCCAAGAATCTCGGAGTGATGATGGACAACAGGCTGTCCCTCTCCAACAACATTGCAGCAGTAACCCGGGCATGCAGATTTTTCCTATACAACATCCGCAGAATCCGCCCCTTTCTCACCACCTACTCAACCCAGCTCCTGGTCCAAGCAATGGTTCTATCCCGCCTGGACTACTGCAACTCTCTTCTGGCTGGACTACCGGCATCTGCCACCAGACCCCTGCAGCTCATTCAGAATGCTGCGGCTCGTCTGGTCTTCAACCTCCCCAGACACTCCCACGTAACTCCCCAGCTCACTACCCTCCACTGGCTGCCTGTTATAGCTCGCATCAAATTCAAAACATTGGTCCTAGCATACCAGGCAGTCAAGGGATCAGCCCCAGCATACCTTCACAAGATATTCAAACCCTACATGCCAGCCAGATCCCTCCGTTCTGCTACCTTAGGACGCCTAGCACCTCCCCCTCTTCGCACCTGCACTTCCAGAACACGTCTCCTGTCTGTTCTGGCCCCACGATGGTGGAATGACCTCCCTGTGGAGGTCAGAACAGCTGAGACTGTGACCCATTTCAAACGACGACTGAAGACCCACCTCTTCAGGCTGCACCTCTCCCCATCCCTCCCTTCCCCCCTGTAAATGACTAAACTTAGGGTTGTAACTAGGCAGCTGTTTCATAGGTGACTTAGGCGCATCAACTGTCTTAACGACTACTTGTATTTTATTTATTTTTATTTTTCCATAGATTGCGTTGTTGCCGTTCTCGTTGTTAGTGTTAATCAGTTTAACCATCAGGGTCCAAGTTGAACTATGCGATTGTTCCCTGTACTTGGACCGGTACTTCTCTCTAGGGGTTTCGTCATACTTGTTCCTGGTTATGGTTATACACTTTGTTGTACGTCGCTCTGGATAAGAGCGTCTGCCAAATGCCTGTAATGTAATGTAATGTAATGAGATACACCTATGGGGACATATAGACAGCTCCCAGAATGCCTTATGCTCACAGCCGAGATGCTGTCAGGCCAACAATGGATGCCTTCTCCCCTGAGGGGAGGGTGGTGTCTGGCACATCCCATGTAGGGAAGTACTGAAGACTTTCCACTGCCCAAAGCTATAGCCAGGACCCAGGAACGATGTGAAGTACTAAAACCCATAGCAGATGAGGGGAGATGTGTGCACCTCACACAGAGCTCACCCCCAGAACTGAGTGGGCAGTGGAACCTAGCAACAGTATCTGGAGAAACCAAGCCTGCGGCTGAATAAATTTCCTGCAAGGAGACCCCATGGAATAGGGCCCACGATGCAGCCATGCCCCTCGTAGCATGAGCCCTGAGGCCCAAGGGGGGTGTTATCCTCTTTGAATCATATGCCATGACAAGAGCTTCCACAAGCCAATGGGACAGCCACTGCTTAGAGATACTTTTCCTGTGCAGGCAGGGGCCCAGGTGGCTAAGAGCTTGTCGCTCTTTCTAAAAGCCTTAGTCTTTGTCATATACTTGCCGAGAACACAGCATATGCAGCCTATGCTGCTCTTCAGAGGAGAACAGTGGTGGGTGAAAAGCACCTTTCACATCTCCAACACCTCAGATGTGAAAGCTGGAAAGCTTTTAGGCATAAAGGCTGGATTGGGCTTAGGAAAAACCATATCCATCTTAGGGGAAAATATTGTGCACAAGAGTTGCACTGAGAGCACATGGAGGTCACTGACTCACTTAGCTGAGGCTAGTGCAGACATCAACACTGTTTGAAGAGACAACAATTTAAATCTAATTTATAAACTCAAACGGCCTTACAGACCGAGCCTTCAGCACCTGTGATAAATCTCAAGCTTTTTAGCGACAGGCAGAGAACAGTGAGCCCCCTTCATGAACCTGTGAATGAGGGGATGCTGCCCCACTGCATAGTCTCTGAAACCAGCATATCAAGCAGTGATAGCTGTCAGGTAGACCTTAATGGTAGAAAAGGATTTCTCTTTATCCATAAGGTTCTGTGAAAAGCACAGCACGTCAGTAACAGAGCACTGGTAAGGCACTGACTGACGAGAGGCACACCATCTTTCTAACACCTGACACTTATTGCTCTGGATGGTTTCAGTCACGCGGGGGGAAGCCCTAATGTGTTGAGGCTATGCCTCTCACAGGCCAAGCCCATAGAGCTACTCGCTCGGGGCAGGGGTGGTGTATTTCCCCATTCACCTGAGACAAGAGGTCCATGCGTGTCGAGAGCGCGCATGGCTGTACATAAAGGAGAGGGATAATCACTGCAGTAACATTTCCAGAGTCTGGGGATGGAGACACCATTCCCCGTACAGTGGGTTTCTCCGTGACAGCAGATCAGCGCTCGTGTTCAGAATTCATTCCTGGAACATAAATCAATCAATCAAATTTTATTTGTATAGTGTATTTCACAGCAAATGTCACAATATGCTTCACAGACAACCCTGGCCTAGACCCCCACAGGAGCAAGCCTAAAGCAACATGGGTCACGTGTAACCACAGAAAGTGACGGCTGCTCCAGACCAACAGTCTGTGGGCTAGACCATGGAGCTGGAGGGAGCGCATGCCACCTTGGTGATTTACACATGCTACCGCAGTCATTATCGCAGCGTACAAGCATGTGATGTCCCCTTAGCCAGGGAAGAAAATATCTGAGAGCTGTCCATATAGTTAATAACAAATAAAAGAAAATGAATTCACCATGTGACCCTCCTAAGACCCCACACCCCAAATAGGGCTGTGTATGTACTTTTTTTCCGTATGAAAACGATCCTGAGAGGGGTTCCCTGAGTGTAAAAGTCTGTGTTTTCCCAGTGACACAGAGTTACAGAGTGTTTGTGTGTCACCGGGAGACGGTGATGGAGATCACACACAGGGCTGAGGTGAAGGGATGAAATCCACCTCGTAAAGCCCCTCATTCTTAACAGCCCCAGTGGCAAAACCTGAGAGGCTGACACCATCAGCTCCTGTAGTCTGAGGCATGTGTGATACTGTACTATTGAGCCCAGTTTGAACTGAGAGAGATATACTCTGAGAGATAAAATGCAGTCCGCTGATAGGCAAGCTCACATGGATACAGAGTATAAATCCACTCCCAAGAACGTTACACTCCAGGATGGGGAGAGATTGCTCTGAAACCAAGAGACAACAGATGTGTCAGAACTCACTGAGTGTCCTACACAACTCTGGGTTTTGAATTTGCAATAATCAGCCAATCGTCTGTATAAGTCAGTATTCTGATCCTCATTAGTCTCGATGGAGCCAGACCCGCCTCTACACAAATACAGAACACCCGTGGACTCAGGGAAAGGCCGAAGAGTAGAACTGTGTATTTGTAGCAAACACCGCAATGGGTGAAGCGGAGGAATTTTGTGTGAGGGGCATAAATGCCTACGTGGAAGAAGGCATCTTTCACATTTACTGATGTGAATCTGGGATGTTATGTTAATCAGTTAAGTGTTCATTCTTAATAAGAATGTTGATTGATGCATTTCTATAGATTAAACAGTTAATTTTCAATAAACCATTTCAATGTATAACCTAATGTTGGTGATTAGATTTCAAATTAAAGAGACGTTTCTTAATGTTAAATTAGAGAGTCACGGTTCCCTTGACTGGCAGCATTAGTGAAACGTTATTGGTCCATTCCTGGAACATCAGTGCTCTCTGAGCGCGTCTTCTCAGCTGCTGTTCTCACCTTCAGCAGACTGCACACCAGACTGACCCCAAAGCACACAGACATGCTCATACTCCTTAACAAAAATGCTTAAGTATTAAGTTAAGCATATTTTAGTCATTCTTTTTATAGGCCATGGAGTAGATTTTAATCTAATCAGTTAATCATTATTAATCAATTATTGGGTGCCGACGATTGATTAAAAGAATTGCACATAAGTTTCCAGTCGTTCAAACTATGTTTGTTTAACACTGAAATCCAAGAAAGGAAGCTAAGAACCATCCTTCTTTGGGAGCTGGAAATAATGAAAATAAAAACTACGTTGGGATCGATCTCTGAAAACCACACGTATTTCCCCCTTTTTGTAAACAGGAAGGAATTTATTCCTCTTAAACATGGGAGCGCTCTCTTGTGTTTGAGAGTAAATGACTCTGTTGAAATGGGGGGTTTCACTCTGAACTGGAGTCTGTAGCCCTTGGCTATTGTCTGTAGCCCTTGGCTATAGTAGACCTGCAGTGTCCTATATGCTCTTCCAGGAGGGCGGTAGCCTTCTTTCGCATTGGACACGCTACTGTCCGTCAGAGGCACACTTGGTGCAACTGGATGCTTCTATGGAGGCCTGGACCGGATGTCGTTCCCTGAAGTTGGTTTTCAAACACAAGATGACGAAAGAGAAGTTTATTTATGGCACCAATGCAGTGATTTGTTCAAGCAGAGATGCACACTTCAGTCAGTGTATAAGTAAGCCACGTACTTTGGATGCACTGTAAGAGAAAGAGCACTTTATTATATGACAAAATATGAGAGTTGCCAATAACCATGAATAGAAAGCTTTAACAGTGTTAAGAGGCAATCATTTTATTTACCAGACATGGCAAGATGGACTGGACACTATGCTATAAGAGAGGAAAGGACATGCACCTGAAGAGATAAGATAAAGAAACGGAACACAAAGAAATTGTGATGCATACCAAAAATGCTTTCTATGAAAGGACTTTGGATAATGCAGTACATTGTTTGAGCTTCCCTTAAATGCTATCCAGAGAACATCTCCCACAATCCACACTAGTTTACATTTGACAAAATAAAGTCTAACCTGAAGAAGACTCTAGTACCTACCACCATCCCCCCCCCCACTCTACAGGGACAGGAGTGCTGCATGGTAATTTTACTGACAGTAAATAAGGGGCATTATACTACTGGTGTGCCCTAATGAATGAATATATCATTCCTGTATGTGTTGCATGTGCTCCTGCAAGGTTTTACAGTGATGGTCCTTCTAAGGACTGTTTTATACTTCTGTGTAGTCTGCATAGTTTGCATGATTTGCATTGTGTGCTACATTTGCAAATCATTTATATGGCATGTTGTACAGGTACAGGTTGTGATTTTCCACCCACTTACAGATACCTTCAATTCCATATCTTTCATATCCTTTAATAAACTTTTATCACACCCATACTGTATACTATGGGAACGAGGCACAGACGAGGCAGACAGTGCTGGCAACATGCCTGTTGATGACTTTTATTGTGACAGTGGTATCACAACGAGTGAAGACAGGGGAAAAGTGAAACACGAAAGACGAGGTGAAAGACTACTCAAAGAGAGAGACCAGGCTACTCAAATGTTGGGGGAAGCAAAAGTGCTAGGGAAGTGCAGGCGGGTCCAAAATTCAGGCCACGAGGAGGGGCACGTCCGAGTCTGCCACAAAAAAAAAAAAAACGAGAATCAATGACTCTGTTAGTCACTCAGTGAGGGGAAAGCCAGCACACCCCTGGAGTGAGACCATGAGGCCTATATAGGGCCAGCAGCTACTCAGGCAAAGGGGAAAGTGGTGTGGAAAAAGCACTGGTATGCTGCTGGCGGCCTGATTGTATCTCAGGTCCAGGTCTGAGTGTAGACTGGAGGTGTTGAAACTCAGCCCTGTCCCTCCGGCGCTGTCCTGGTCTGAGTGCGGAGTGGAGGTGCTGAAACTCAGCCCTGTCCCTCCGGCGCTGTCCAGGTCTGAGTGTGGAGTGGAGGTGCTGAAACTCAGCCCTGTCCCTCCGGTGCTGTCCAGGTCTGAGTGCGGAGTGGAGGTGCTGAAACTCAGCCCTGTCCCTCCGGAGCTGAGTGGTGGCTGATGACTGGGAGGTGCGGGGCTCCAGAGGACCACACCACAATACTTATATATGAGCATGTGCATTACTTCCTGTTACAGTGAATCTGCCTTTAGCTGTGTGTTAGTTTGCAGTGCTGTGGGAAGTTTGTCACAGAAAACCAAAAGTAAAGAAGCAAAGTCAATGTCCACTCTGAAAAATGTGTGTTGCCTTTTACATCTTTACTTTTGGTGGTGGTCAAACATCCTACAGCACTGAAAACTAACTCGCTCTCCACTCTGGAAGATGGCAGCTGCATGTCTAGTATGGGATGGGAGGGTTAAGCCCAGTGAACAGATTATAGAAAAGGTAGATGAGCCCTTTGCCCCAATTCAGAGAATTTACAGCATAAGAAAAGGGGACATTTGGGTCAGAATTACATCTGTAGAACAGTCAGAGTTCAGTCCAGCAGGATGTTTCATTTTCAGGTCCAAAATACTGCAGTTGGAGAGTGTAGCACAGACATCTTGCTCAGCGCATCATCAACCTTAAAATCCTCAATTTCACTCCTCATTACTGAACACTACCATTGGCACATTTCCCATATTAGATACATGCTTCATGTATACATAATATCATAATACTATAATATATTAACTCTTCTTTGCAGACTGAACAACTGTGAACTCACACAGACTTGCTGTAATATTGTGGCCTCAGCTCTCCAGTCATCAAACTCACCCCTGAGAGATCTGGACATCAGCTACAATAACCTGGGAGATTCAGGAGTGGAACTGCTCTGTGCTGGACTGATGAGTCCAAACTGTAAACTACAGAGACTGGGGTGAGTAGTGCTGTGTATTGTGTGATCTTAACTAAATAGTATGGTTCTATTCAGTGAAATATTAAAACCCTCTTTCTGTCTGTTTACTCCTCTGTCCACCAGCATTCTTTCTTTGCCCATATATACCCTACTCTTCGATCACAACAAACAAATAAAAGCAGGATAAAACCTTTTGAGGGTTGCCAGGTGTGTGGTTCCTGAGCAGAATGTAAGGTTTCAGTGGAGTCTGTAGTATCAGGTCACAGGTGATGACTGGATGCTGAGTGTCTGATTGACAGGGTAAAAGATTGACCGCCTGTATAGTAAAATGTTTCAGGTCTGTCACACATTGCAGTCTACATCCATCTCCATTATTCACTACCTGCTATGAACTCTAATTAAATCTAAACATTTACCCCACTCTCTTTCACACACTGACTTTTTGATGAAGGTGAGTTTTACTCCTTCATCACACACCTGTGTGTGCTGCAGGATTGTGGTGTTTCTGAAAGGATTGTGAATAAAATGGTATTTTATTCTGCTGGTAAAGCCGGGCATTAACTATTGGCCGGTAGGGTATGTGTGTACATCTTGGTGGGAGAGTGGCGGGCGGGCGGGCGGGCGGGCGGGCGGGGCGGGCGGCGGGCGGGCGGGCGGGCGGGCGGGCGGGCGGGCGGGCGGGCAGGCAGGCAGGCAGGCAGGCAGGCAGGCAGGCAGGCAGGCAGGCAGCAAACAGGTAACAAACCGAAAGAATCCAGCGCCTGAGTCTGGGGAGAGGGAGACTTAAATAGAAAGACGCAGACGAGACACAGGAGGGCACGATGAACAATCAAGCCACAGAGAGGGAGGGGAACACGAGACAAAACGCAACTAATAATTAGATAATAAGAACCAATAAAACAATTAACAGAACAAAAAGCAGAGGTGCCGCCATCTGGCGGCCCAACAGAGAACAACAAGGGGGGGAGACACAGAACCCTGACAGGTTGGGTCATGAAGTAATGTGAAGCCTGTGAGTCAATGCGAAATCTGAACTTAGAACAACGGCAACAGGTGTCAACTTGAGGGTCATGTTGTTTGATGTAAATGGTAAACAAATGATGTTTGCAAAGTGTTAATAGTTATTATCAAATAATTGTGTTATGTAACCGTAGTTCTGTATTTTCAAAGAATGAACTAGCTGAGGTAACAGTAAACAGCTCAGGGCGAGTTGGCATCGCCATGGTAATCAACGGGCCCTCCGTAACGCCAAATTTTAAACAGCGTTGTCATGGTTACTGTCACGTTACTTTGGCCAGAGGTAAATAAGGAAGAGCGCAATTTTGTATTGAATGCGGTTTCATTTCACCTTGCTGAATATTTTAAAATTAATGTCAAAAACCCTAACAAACTGTATATTTTGTTAAACTTAAATTGTTTGATAACTTGATGGTTACAAGATTAGGAAAATATTATCATGATGACAATAATGTATTTAGCTAATGAGTTATACGAGTACATTAACAGTTATATTTATCTATTCATATTGATGAATATTCAGCGTCTTTGAAATGTATAGATGTTTATGAACTGAAGAACATGTCAGGTGAGGTAAAGTGCACCACAAAAATGCTGTTTTTTGTGTTTGCAGATGAAATTAATATGTCTGCAAATCAGATAAGTTCATCACATGGAAAGGGTTACTAGAGCCCAGTAATTGCCTTAGACTATTGTGGATTAGCCAGAATACTTTATGAACTTAGTTTACACACCCCCCTCCCTGTTTTTGTGTGTACATCTCAGGAATGCGTAGGTACATATGTATCAACTGTCAAGGTGAACAATGTCACAAAGAATTTGTGATGTTTGTGTGCGTGCGTGTTTGTGTGTGTGTGGTCTCTCCACAGGCTGAGTTGGTGTAGTCTCACAGAGGGCTGCTGTGATGTTCTGGCCTCAGTCCTGCGTTCTCCTCATTCAGAGCTGAGAGATCTGGAGCTCAGAGACAACGAGCTGCAGGATTCAGGAGTGAGAGCACTCTCTGCTGGACTGGAGGACCCACACTGTAAACTGCATAGAATGGGGTGAGTACAAACACAAACCCCTTCAATAAATTAGGGCTACAATGTGACTAAATAGGGGGATTTAAGTGATAGAAATGATCGACAGAGTGGGGATACTTAGTTCAGGTATAGTCTGAAGAGATGCATCTTCAGACCACGGCAGAAGACGGGTAGTGAGGGAGAGGTTCGTAGAGGAACAGGGAGTTCGTTCCACCACTGGAGAGCTAGGGTGGAGAAGCTCCGTGGTAGAGACAAGATTGAACCCTTTACTCGGATGGCAGGGGGTGCAAGGCAGTGGTCAAGTGGGCGTATAGGATTTAATCATGTGCTGTAAGAAGACGGGGGCCGTCGTGTTGGCTGCAGTGTAGGTGAGGGTCAGGACTTTGATCCTGCAGTGACTGGTAGCCAGTGGAGTGACTTCAGCAGGGGAGAACTTGGGAAAGTTGAAGACAATTAATGTGTGTAAGGTGTGTAACACACTGCTATGTGTTTGACACACAGCCCTGTTAGTTTATATTAATGTGTGTAAGGTGTGTAACACACTGCTATGTGTTTGACACACACAGCCCTGTTAGTTTATATTAATGTGCTGTAAGGTGTGTAACACACTGCTGTGTTTGACACACACAGCCCTGTTAGTTTATATTAATGTGTGTAAGGTGTGTAACACACTGCTATGTGTTTGACACACACAGCCCTGTTAGTTTATATTAATGTGTGTAAGGTGTGTTTGTCCTCTCTGCAGGCTGTCAGGCTGTAGAGTCACACAGAGAGGCTGTGATTTTCTGGCTTCAGCTCTGTGTTCAAACCCCTCACACCTGAGAGAGCTGGACCTGAGATACAATCACCCAGGAGACTCAGGAGTGAGAGCGCTGTCTGCTGCTAAACTGGACACACTCACACTGCTGTAAGTACAGAGAGTTTCCACACTGCGCCTCACACACACACACACACACACACACACACACACCTGAGAGAGCTGGACCTGAGATACAATCACCCAGGAGACTCAGGAGTGAGAGCGCTGTCTGCTGCTAAACTGGACACACTCACACTGCTGTAAGTACAGAGAGTTTTCACAATGTGCCTCACACACACACACACACACACACACACAACACCTGAGAGAGCTGGACCTGAGATACAATCACCCAGGAGACTCAGGAGTGAGAGCGCTGTCTGCTGCTAAACTTGACACACTCACACTGCTGTAAGTACAGATAGTTTCCACACTGTGCCTCACACACACACACACACACACGCGCACAAACAGAGTTGGGGGGGGGGGGGCATGGAGGGCACTGTTCAAACCAGCGTTACTCAAGAGGTTTGGGGATCTCCAGTGGAGGGTGCTGTAGGGGATCACTGCAGTAAATAAGATGTGGTTGTTGTAGTTAGGGGTTTGATCAGGGACACAGTTTCAGTATTACAAAGAAATGGAGAACCTGAGTGTGTTTAAGAGTATGTGTGTTATGGGTGTTTTATGTTCAGTGCAGGGAGGGGAGCTGTTTTTTCACATGGAATAGGGTGAGGGAATGGAATAAGTTTCCTTTGTGACAGATTTGTGTGTTTTTCATATGATCTTGGTTTTGTGTTTTATTGTGTCTTTGTTTTTATTTATGTGATGTCATTGGTGTGTTGAGAGTGGAAATAAAGGATGGTTAAAATTCTGAATTCTGCTCTGCTGTTCTTACAGTGTGGACCATGGAGGAGAGAACAGGACCAAACCAGGACCCAGGAAATGTGAGTGTGTATCTACACAGAACACTGTGTGTGTGTGTGTGTGTGTGTGTGTGTGTACAAGAGACTTCTCTCTTACACACATAAACACACAAACAGAAACACTCATGTACACAAACACACACACAGAGATACTATCACAGCTCTCTCTCTCACACATAATGAGGTAAATATTAATAATGATATTATTTAAAAAATAATAAATATAATATTAAATTAATTATTAAATAATAAATAATGATAATTAATCTCAATGTCTCTGGTGTGCAGACGGCTGTCAGCTCACACTGGATCCAAACACAGCGCAGAGAGAGCTGTCTCTGTCTGAGGGGAACAGGAAGGTGACAAACACACCGGGGAGAGAGGAGCCATATCCTGATCATCCAGAGAGATTTGAGTACTGGCCCCAGGTTCTGTGCAGAGAGAGAGTGTGTGAGCACTGTTACTGGGAGGCTGAGTTCAGTGTGTCTGAGTGGGGAGGGGTTTATATAGCAGTGACAGATAAAGGAATCAGCAGGAAAGGAAAGGGTTCTGACTGTAGGTTTGGATGGAATAAAAACTCCTGGAGTCTGGAGTGCTTTAAACCCAGAGACTCTGATAAACTCAGTTACTCTGTCTGGCACAATAATAACCCAACACACATACCTACCCCCCCCTCCTACCGCAGAGCTGGAGTGTGTGATGATGATGATGGTAGAGGAGTGTGTGTGTACAGGGTAGGAGTGTTTGTGAACCGTCTGGCCGGCACTCTGTCCTTCTACAGCGTCTCTGACTCTGACACACTGACCCTCCTGCACAGATTCCACACACACTTCACTCAACACACACCCCTCTGTGCTGGGTTTGCAGTGTGGAACTCCCCCTCAGTGTCCCTCTGCCAACTGGAGTAGAGACACACACACACACACACACACTCATGTACACACACACACACACCACATTCATATACCCTCTCACACACACACACCACACACACTCATATACTGTGGCGCCCCGATCCCTGATCGGTGCTCCCCACGAGACCACCAAGACGGCCGAGCCCATCGACACCGGCGACTGCTGGGAAAAGTTGTGAGTGGGCGTTACTTACCAAACCACAGCCTGGAGACGTTCAGGACCCTGGACAGCACCAGACAGAACACCTAAGGGAACACCAGGCAGCACCATGGACAGGGCTGCAGCAGAGGGAAGGTAAGGGGAATTTTCCACTCTGCTGCACACCTGCAGCTGCTTGATAGATTGGCTGCCGGCGCCCACCTGAAGCTGCTTGCGCTGACGAGCAGGCAGGCTTTTATAGACCAGCACAACCACAGGAAGGGAGAGCTGCTGGGGCTTTCGTCGGAGCTACACCAGGCGACTTTCTGCACCTGGATCAGAGACCGTAAGCGACCGCTCTCTCCTCGCGCAGAGGAATAGGTGTGACAACTTGCAAATTGTTTTGTGTAAAGAGCAACCGTGAGTCCAGGGGACCGGGTGACCGGGGGCGACGACAGGGACCGCTCAGGGCTGGAGCTGGGAGAAGATTGGAGCGTGACCGCACAGGGGAGGGAGACCTTCACCCCTACACCCCCTCTCAGACGGGAGGAGCACCAGTCGGCACCTGGAGGAAGGAGCCGGACCCGGACCGGACTGACCAAGCCCCGCCCACCTAACCGACGTACTTCTTGTTTCTCTCCAGAAGGGGACCGCGTGAATACCTGGAGTGGAGCACCCATACCCCGACCGGGAAGACGTTTTAGTTGTTTTTGGCTCCCCCTACCTTTACCCCCACTCGTTACCACCATTAAAGAACTTTTTGTTAATCACTACCTCAGTCTCCCTGCTCTGGTTCTTCTGGACTTCCGTCACTCAACCCCCCGTTGGCTGAGAGAGTTCACAATACACATACACACACACTCAATCACACACTCACCAACACACACACATCCACAGACACTCACACCCTTACACACACATACACACTCTCTCACACATGAACACACCCAATCACACACATGCACACACACCTACACACATGAACACACACAATCTCTCGCACACACAGGCACACACATTCACCAGTGCACTCTCACGCGCACACACACATGCATGCATACGTACACACGCTCATAACCGTATGCGCACACACACGCACACTCTCTCTCTCTCACTCACACACACACATGCGTCCAGAGACACAAACACGTGTCAACACACACACTCCTCAGTGTCCCTCTGCTAACTGGAGTAGAGACGCACACACATGCGTGCACACACAAACATGCACACACACACGCATACACACACACACATGTGCATACACACTCGAACGCATGCACACACACACACACACTATATATATGTATATATACATATACACGCACACACTCACACACATATATAAACACTCATATACACCTAGACCCTCACACACACACATATATACAAACAGTCACACACTTATATACACACACACTCATATACACATACACACACACACTCACACATATATATACATACACTCATATGCACCTAGACCCACACACTCGCACTCACACACCTACACACACTCTTGCACACCCAGTTACACACACACACACACACACCGTCTCTCTCTCACATAGACTCCATCACACACACATACTTTCACACACACCCTTTCTCTCTCAGTCATGCACACGCACTCACAAATACACACACTCATGTTTACTCATGCACACGCACTCACACACCTACGCACACACACTCTCTCACACCCAGTCACTCACACACACCTACACACAGACATACACAATCTCACGTGCACACACACACGCACATGCAAATATACACACACTCTCACCCAATCACACACACGCACACCACTGCAATTTCAGCTGTGCCCAGTATTAGCCTCAGTACAGCTTAAACCCTGTACATAAGAGTATGATCTTTTAGCAGGTTCAGGTTAAGCACTCGCTGTCTAAATATGATTTTATTTTAATTTTATTTTTTTTAAATTTATATTTCAGATGTTCAAGGTGTGTTTATGTACTTTTGATTATTAAAACATTAATATAACATTGAGAGTAATAATGCCAAAAGATGGCAGAGTAAAATGTTTTTGAAGTAATAATTCTGTCTCCTGTATCTGCATCTTTGTATAAAAGAAGCCAGTGGCAAACTCCTCCACTTAAATGTGCATTTTACTAGTTTTTACAGTTTCTTTCATTCATTTTCACAAGAGTTCCAATGTGCACATTTCTGTGGGCAAATGCAGCTGATAGAGAGAATGCAGAATGATCACTGCAGTGTACTTATTTCCTTTCATTGCTGTAAACAATGATGGATTGAGTTTCCTTATTTATTCTGTTAGGATTGATTTTTTTTTTTTTTTTTGCTTTAAATTTCTGTATTTTCAGACAATAATATGCAATTATTAAACCTGAATTATAAAAATATCAAATGTTTTGCTGTTGTGATTTATTATTGTGTGATGTATTGAACTCCTGTGACACTGGTACTTATTACATATTCTGTATGGGATTATGTTTGGGCTCAATATGAGTGGATCAGCATGGGGCTAAAATCTGCAGTTGAAGCAAGGACATTCATCTATAGTAGTGGAAATAAAATCCGTTATAAGAAAAGTTGTGTAGTGTCTGATGAATGCTTGCTTCTGTTACTGTAGTGTAACCACAACTCAATACATTTTGAAAAGTCACTGCTTGTCTATTGAGCTGGTATATTTATGTTACCTCTCAAATAAATGGTTTTCCTGTAGGTTTGAACCTGGATCTGCTGCACATCAGTTGAATGGATTAGACCACTAAGCCAAAATCAGGACAGAAGTGTGGTTCGCATGACATCCAGTCTCTTGAGATGTTCCTGAGACCCTACAGTTTTTCTCATTTTTTCAAATGCATATCTAATATCACACATTACAAATGCATTACAGTATGTTATGATTGCTTTGGCTCAATGTGCAAAACTCAATTTGCCAAATTGACTGGCAAAATTCTTACCCCAAGACACTAATTGCAGTACCTACCAACAAAGTGCACAACTCTAAATCAGTTTTCACAATAGTTGTCTCGTATTAGTACAGTGTTCCAATGCTTATTGCTAGACATGCAGATTGTGAAATGAAGTCAAGATGTTTGCTGTCCTGTCTCGTCACTTCCAGCAACATTGCCCAGGTGAGTCGCATTGCAGTATGGTTGGTAATCCCAACATAAAAGGCAGTTTTACAGCACTACATTCAGCAGTGTCTGACAACATGGAGCAGCCCAGTGCAGTTGGTATTGATGTATCGTAATAAATGTAAGGCTCCTCCAACTACAAAATGCTAAGTAGCCGATTACAGTGAACTTTTTATGTTGGCTCAACTCAGGTTCTTTGGATTACAAATTCTAAGGTCCAGAGACAAGCCTTTTATGTGTTGGTACAGAAACCATTAATAAGTTGCAGTAACTCATATTATACTGCTCAGCTGACAAGACTAATAGGTACAATGAATATTACGCCATTCGACTAGAAGGGTGTGGATAAATATTAACGTTTCGTTAAAATTATATATTCTTTTTTTGGCCTATTTGTATCATTTTATAGCTTTTATTTTTCCTCATAATATCCCAGTTGTCCTCAGTCTGAGAGTTATTTAGTTGTTTCATATACAGCATGAGCTGATAAATGAGAGTTTTCACTGCTGTTTATAATTCAGCCATATGAATAACAGTTATTTTTTCTGAAACTATTAGCTGTTCTTGGTTTACTAGTAATGCAGACAAGCTTTCAGCTTACATGTGAAGTTTCCTGAGGCGATGTACTGTTCTACCCATAGGTGTTTGGTTATGTCTGATTGAATTTTTTTTTTTTTAAATGTTTTTAATTTTAGTATTAGACTTTCTTAATTATTATTATTGTGTCTTTGGACCTGTCTGTCTCTTACAGTAAACATGAGCAGCTTCATTTCAACTTTTGACACGGATTTGGTTTAAAATAGTCCATATGAATGTTAAGAGGCTTGTATGTAAAAATGATTTATTTAGAGTGTGGGTTGATGAACATAAACCTAATATAATTACTCTGCCTGAAACATGGTTAAACAGTAAGATTTCAGCTACTAGTGAAGAAGACATAGAAACGGCAAAGTTTTGCTCTTTTTAACAACTGCACTTCTATATACGTCCACTTTGCGTGTGTATCCAATGTTTTTATTAGCTGAT
>NW_026986360.1:0-64829 GCF_018555375.3 Anguilla rostrata
TCAATCAAGATTAACCATGCTTGCGTTTTATTCATAAAGCCCTACACTGAAAGTCTAAAATATGTGATGTTTTAATGGTTGTAAACACTTTCAGATACAATGCTGCCTCTTCCTGCTTTTGCTTGATCAGCAGGTTTGTTCCTGTTGCGGCCGTTGCGAGTGGAGACCAGACTGACTGTATTTACAAGACCTCATACCACAGCCGTCCGTCAGAACCAAATGTTTTACACAAAGATATTTTACACATATTTGATTGTGTCTTGAAAATATAAAATACATTATATTCAAAATGGAATACCTTCAGCGCCAGTACAGCCTCTTCCACTGGACAGACCGGGTGATTTTTGTGATTTTTTGAAGTCTGACAGACAACACAAAGAAGCTCTTTGTCATGTTCACAGAAGAATAGAAGTTTCTCCCCATGAAGACTGCAGTCTGTAGTCTTCTGCTTTAAGTAGGTCCCCGCAATGTTTCTTAAAGCCAGGTTTATAGCTTCCATTTTACAAACTCAGTCTCTCAGTCTGATATTTTCACTTTCGCTGAAACTACAACAGAACACACCCCATGTCATTCAAAACTTGGACAAACTGGCTGATCAAGATTGTTGTCTTCAGTCTTCTTGAACTCTCTTGAATACAGAGATGATAATTAGAGCCCGACCGATATATCGGTTTGGCCGATATATCGGCCATTATTTGACTTTTTTGACGACATTGGGATTGGCAGTTATGCCGCCGATGTTCCCCGATTTTTTAATAAGTATAATAAACAAAAAAACAATGATTATTTATCTGTACTTGTCTGTTGTAATTGCTATTTGCTAGAATTGTCCAGTAGAGAGAGCTCTAATACAAGTGTGAACTGCAGCAGCTGACGCGCTACTTCTCTAATAAGACGTTTGTCACTCGTGCCTCATCCAATATTCTCCACTGCAAGACTTGTCTGCACAGATTCGATTTCCGCAATAAAGGTATGTATATTTAGTGAACGTTTTTGATTAAATGCGTTTATACGACCACTATGTTTATCAATCCTCATTATCAAGCGAGCGAGCTAGCTAACATATTTGGTTCACTTTAGCAAGCTAGCTGGCTAGCAAGCCTTTATGAAGTGGCAGTGACCACATAAGCAGCGTAGGATCTACATTTCCAGAGGACATCGATGTATTCCTAAATAAATAACCAGCCAAAATACAATGGAGATTGAATGTATCACACATTTGTTTTTTTATCTGAGATAATGATATCAGCTACTATGTGATGCTGTGTAAATAGCCAACGCGTGATTGCAAGCGAGTATGTCATCTAGTCACGCGTCATCGTAGCAAGCTAACCAGACAGTAAAAACGCAGATAAAACACTTCTAACATGGATCATTTTAAACCATGTTATCTAGCTTTGTCGTGATAACATGAGAGAAGGATTGCTGTTGGAGAAGTGAATCAACCAACAGTTAGCGCCGGTAACCTGCACGAAAGCGCATTGTAATTTTCTTTCACGTATTTCATCCAGTCAATTTAATTTCATCTAACGTTACACTTGATTCACTCTTTAGCTCCGCTAGATAATGTCTTACTCTTTGAGATCATGTAGTAGAAATAAAGTAAGAAAATATAATTAATTTCACTTACTGAGAATATATAATAAGAAATAATGAGGCTGTGTATAAAATGCTTATGCATTTAAACTAACGCATTAAAGCTAATGCGGTATTGCGAGCGAGTGTGTAATCTAGTCACGCGCCAGAGCGCATTGTAGTTATTTTCACCGCCTAATTCGTATGGACAGGGAAGCTCGCTAGATAGTCTTACTCTTTGAGATTATGTAGGAATAAAATAAGAAAATATAATTAATGTACTGAGAATAGATACTAAGAAATAATAACAACAAATTAATAATAATAACAACAACAATAATAATATTCATAAAAATGTTTGAAACTGGAAAACTGATTTTTTTAAATTAATTTTTTATAGATGGCTGGAAAAGAAAGGAGTAAAAGCAAGGTGTGGAGTTATTTTGATTTCACACACTTAAAGATGGTGTTAATATATATATTTAATTTAATATCATCTTTTACTTTTTTATCTAAAAAGTTCTTTGTGTGTTTATTTTTATTTTTATTTGTTTGCTTATAAGTTAAATGTTCTTAAATATAGAAACTTTAATAAAATAAGTTTTTCAAATTGATTTGAAAATGTTGCACTTTTTGACAAAATATCGGTCAAAAAATCGGTAATCGGTAGGCTAGGACTCTCCAAAATAGGGATCGGCATCGGACCCAAAAATCTGGCATCGGTCGGGCTCTAATGATAATATGCCTGAACCGGCTGCTCTGGGGGATTTACAAGGTGCAGCCAGTAGTGCCCCCTGGATTAAATAAAAATGCCCAGGCAAATTTTATTTATACAGAATATTCATTCAGGAACATTTATTTAGCTTGTTTCAAGACACTGAAACAATAATGCATAATCTGCACTCCTCTAAGAGCCCTTACTGGACAAACAGACAGCACATTCCCAATAAAAGCATGTAGAGGCTAAGGAGACATTAAAATGAAAAGGAATGAAATTAGATAATTCTACATTTTCAAAATATGTTTGCAGTAATTATAGTTAAACAGCTATATGAAACACCGAAATTCATTGTCATGGAAACGTCATTATTTTCAGTTTGAGTGACAGACCGCCTTTTTCTGTTAGCATAATTTTTTAAACAAAAGTAGATATGAAATTCATTCCTCCCCTATTTCTCTGTAATTTAAATAGGCGTCGCAATGTTTTCACAGATGTAAACATCAGCAGTTTGGTGTCTTGTTACCATAGACAACAGTACCCTCTCCACAGCCCTTTGCCAAAGTCTAAATGCAAAACGTTGTGTGACACTTTCATTTTTGTCGCACGACCGCAGGGGTCATGCGACGAAGTATAAATCACGCTTTAGAATTCCACAGCCATTTCAGAAGCAAAATGAGACCGAAAAAGGCGCACTCCATCTTATTCAAAATAACCCCAGTGATTTTGTCTTGGTAAAATTTTATTCAAATTACAGCCAATCCCTGTCTTGACATCATTCTGATTGTTCAATTCCAGGTGTTCAGGTTATGTCAGGAAAGAGGCCCTATAAAAAGAGGCCCTATGGCTAGACACCTAAACCTAGACTGAACAACAATATTTGTATACGCGTTTATTCTCCAAGATTTTTGACAGTGAGATTTTAATAATTTCTGTTTCATGAATGGGTGATTTTAGTCATTATGATGAAAAGGAGACATGCACCGCCTTCTGGACTGCAAATCCCCAGGAGCTAGAGTAGTACGCCACAGCCTGGTATGCCAACTCACCTGCTGCCAGTGCACATGTTTTTTGGTGTGTCACAGATGTCAAAATTTGGTGAACCCAAATGCAGACTCACAGTGTGGCGAAACTCCCGTAGGAGATGTTTAATGCAACGGCATACAATACAGCAGGCAGTCTCATAGTCAGTTCGTGCAAAAGATCAAAACCAGAAAAATCCACCGGGGCAAAAGTACAAAACAGTAGACAAAAATCAAAGTCGAAAAACAGGCGAAGGTCAAAACAGGAAATCAACAAAGCAAAGACGGCAGGCAGAAAACGGTGGTCGGAAAACAGGCAAGATCGAGCACGAGACAAACTGACAGGCGTAAACGCTGGAAAGGCACTGTAAACAGGAGGCACAATCTGTCACTGAACAGTAGGGGGGAACAGAGAATAAATACTACAAGAACCAGGTGAGTGAAATGAGAGATAATAGAACAGAGCGTGAGAATGCAAACAGGGAACAGGTGAATGAAATGCGAGTGATTAACCAGTGTGTGAGAATGCGACCAGAACAGGTAAGAGTGATCAGCTGAGGGGAGAGATAGTTAGAGGAAACCACGCCCACACTACAAACCGAAGCAAAGATTGCACAGGAGAGAAACAGATAACCAACTAGAAAGTGAAGTGACAGCAGGAACATAGCATGGTGGCTGTCATGAGATAGCAGTCATTCTGGTAAGACCATATCCAGCTGGTAGGCCAGCTTTGTACAAGCAGCAGACCATCACCAAATTACAGATGTTAACCAGCTGGAGAAGAAGCTGGTTCCAGCTAAATTCCATTTTAGGCTGTTAACTGGATTGTCCACCAGGTCACATAACTCACATAACTCTAATGGATGTGCTTATGTTCTCTTTCATTGTAAGTCACTGTAGATAAGAGCATCTGCTGAATGAATATAATGTACAGTGCATATGAGTGATGTCCAGAAACAACACCTCACTCCAATGATGCAATTAACTTATTGTACAAATCACCATTGTTTAGTTGAATTAGCTCACCAATAATTGACTCACCTGCAATTGTATTATGACAATATAATGACAATATAATGACAATGTCATTCATAATTAGACATGCACATCACTCATTAACCCACGTGTTGTCTTCATATTATGCATGCACTTTGTGTTCACAGGGTCAAAAATGACCCATTCCCGATGGATCCTCTGTAATAAAGTCTCTTCATTGAATTTTAAACTTTAAATAATTAGTTTTCAGAGAAGCAACCTGTGCCCTCATCAGTAAATCAATTAATACCTTTACAGTCCAGAGAGACTGTATTTCTTCTGTTCATACCACTCGCCTTTACTACAAAACTCATGTCATAATTGTTTACTTTTGCTGTAATAGATGTGTGACATTTAACTTTGATTATGACTTATGATTTCATAACTTCATATTTAAAACAATCATTCATCACAATCGTCATTTTTTGTACCCTGATGGTACAAATTCTATTATAAAAAATACAAATTTTTATAAAAATATAAAAAAGGGTCGTGTTCAACTGTTTTTTCTGGCAGGGTTACTCCAGGAAAACTAATAAAAGTTCATACAAAAAAAAAAAATTTTCTGGGGTTTTAACTGCCATTAAGTTGAGGATAGAGCATTTATGACCCTGAAGGCAAAATGAGGGTTAAATATTTTATATGAAGTCAAAAAGATAAATAAATAAATAAAAACATGTTATTGAACCGGCTGGTAGTTACACATCATTTCTTGAATGGCGGTGCTTTATTATCATTGTTTTGTGAGTAAAAAGCATGGAAAAAGGATGTAGGTGAATTATGTGTCCCCAACAGTAGCATGGTTGGGGTTCCGTCCAGATGATAGGAAGCATCACATCAAGCCCTTGTGTGCGTGTTTGTGTGTGTGTGCGTGTGTGTGCATGTATTTGTTCATGTTTATGCACCTGAGAAGGAAAATATCAGTGTTGGATGTGTCTGTCCATGCCTTCTTTGTCAGCATTTTGATGACGACACACCCCAGGCTCCACATATCAGCTATGTCTTTCTGTAGTGAGGAAAACTTCCTCATGCAGTCATTAACCAAATGAAGTTATATTATCAAGTACTTTCATAAAATGGGTTATACAGTGACAGAAACCTTATTTATGCGTGTAGCCTTATCTTTAATAGGAAAATCATGTTTTAAAAATGTATTTAAATTCAGGCTGAAATAATTGTACTAATACTGTTTGGAAAAAACAAGCATAACCATCAAAAGTTGAAAGCTTTTCTATTTATTTATTTATTTTTTAATGGGCGCTGGAATAAATGATGCACTAAGCAAGTAAGTTAACAACCACTGGCTGGACTGCAGTGCACATATGAAGGAAAATTTGTGGTTCAAAAGTGGTAGAGTGGTGCCACCTGCTGGATAAAGTGCAGTGGTCATTTCTCACTCTCCTCCTGGCAAGGGTATCTGTTGTAGGTGATACTGAAATCAAAGGGTCTTGTGTTATTCTACAGTGGCTTGACACACTGTAAGTAAGTAAGTAAATTTTATTTATAAAGCTCATTTAAAACAACTGGCGTTAACCAAAGTGCTGTACACAAATACAATGCAAATAAATAAAAAGAATGGAAATAATATTAATAATTAGCAGGTCAACATTCTACAACTGGCTTGAGTTATTTTTTATGGTTGGGACATGGTAGATGTGCATCCAAGCAACATTGTTAATGTACAATTTATTAAAATAAGGAACGTCTGCATATTAATAGACAGACTTAAAATCCAATTTCCTTCAGAAGAGACTGGGATGCAACTATTTTAGTGCTGGTGGATTGTACACACTATAAGGACAGCATGGCTGTTAGATTTTGCAGAGTGGCTATTAAACTTTGCAGAGTTTACCCAAGTACAACAAATTAGGCACTTCACTTTGCTTGTGAACTGTATCTGATCATGTTTAATATCCCATAATAAAACTGTGAAAAGACATGCAGCAATTTTGCCACTTGAAAAAAGTAATAATAATGAAGGCGTTACGGGAAGCAGTACAGGTGGACCCAAACGCAAGACGCAGACACAGATAATGCAGGGAGAAACCAGACGTGATTTATTTTTCCAGGTACAGAAAACCAGGCTGAGAACCAGAGGGACAAGGCCGGTGTGGGTTGAGTGATGAACGGAAGCTGGCACAGGGCTGGATAGCGGCAGGGAGCAGGCACAGGGCTGGACAGTGACAGGGAGTAGGCACAGGGCTGGATAGCGACAGGGAGCAGGCACAGAGCTGGACAGCGACAGGGAGCAGGCAGGCAGAATAAGTGGCAGTCTGTGTAATAACATGGAATGGTCAACTGGTCGAAGGCCATAGAAAGGTCAATACAAAGTGCAGCACAATGAAGCTTCCAGTCTTAAGCAGACACAAGTTCATTTAAGACTGAGGATGTGGCAGTGATGGTGCTATGCTTAACCCTGAATTCTGAATGATAAAGGATAAGTAAAGAGTGGCTCCAAAGAAATGATTAGAACTGCACATTAATTAGAGAATCCAAAATTTTAGTCAGGCATGGCAATTTGAAAATTGGCTGATAATTATTTACATTACGTTTTACCCAACTTCATGGAAGGGCAGCACGTGAGCAATTTTCCAGACTTTCGGGGTAGTGCCAGACATAATAAGAGGGCCAGCAAGTTCTAGACAGGATACAGGTTGTCCTCACCAGTGGTGGACCTAAGATTTATAACTAGAAGTGCATCTGCAACCTCTTCAGTTGTAAACGGACAGAGAGTAAAAGACAAAAGAGTCCTGATCACAAAAGGAAGAGGGCCCCAGCATGTCAGTTGTGAACACATTATAAATGAGGTGACTGGCAGCTGCAAAGTGCTTATTAGAAGCTGTGCATATCTCTTTTTACCAGATACTAAAGTAGTGCCAGACTTGTCATGGACAGGCAATGATGTGGTATTATATTGCTTGGTAGAATTTATAATCTTCCAGAACATCTGTAGCAGTGAAGAGATGACTACAGGATGCAGTTTCAAAGAAAAAAACACTTCTGAAACTTCCCAACAAGAAGAGCTTAAAATGAGCAAAAGAACACAAAGATTGGATGGTAGATGATCGGAAAAGAGTATTTTGGGTGGCATCCTGGAGTCGTCTCTTCACTGTTGCAGATGTTTGGCGAGTACTATTCAATGAAGCTACCAGCTGAGGACCTGTGAGGTGTCTATTTCTCAGACTAGAGACTCTGATGTACTTGTCCTCTTGCACAGTTGTGCATCTGGACCTTCCACTCCTCTATCTGTCCTGCTTAGATCCAGTTTGCTCTCTTCTTTCAAGACAGTAGTGCACATTATTGTATGAAATCTTCAGTTTCTTGGCAATCTCAGTGGAATAGCTTACATGTCTCAAAACAACAATTGACTGACAAGTTGTTTCTTTTTTGGCCATTTTTTAAACCAAAATTGAACTTTAGAAATGCCAGTGTACTAGATACTGTAGTAACTGAAAGAAACACGTTGTCCCCTTGCACTATTGTTTATTGTTTACTGTTTACCATTTGCACTATGTTTATGTTATGTTATTGCACTACGTTTATTTTATTTTATTTCATTTTATTTATTTTATTTTATGTTCACTGTTATGCACCACCAGATCAAAACAAATTCCTCGTATGTGTAAACCTACTTGGCAATAAAACCTGATTCTGATTCTGATTCTGAAATATATTTTTTAGCTTAATTAAACAGCACAATTGTTTTCAGCTGCACTTTCTCTCATACCATATTAGCACATGAGCATACATAATTAAGGATGAGGCAACACAGTGTGCTGTCAATACACTGGAGTAATGGCTGCTGAAAATGGGGATTTGCAATCATTTGTAAAGACTGAATTAAAAAACTGTTCTTTCAAACAATATTTTTAAAATATATATTATCAATCTCTTGGCTGTATTTTGTGACCAATTTAATGCTACCTTGGTGAATAATATCACTTCTATAAAAGTTATGAAAACATAAACATTTCTCTGTGATTCCAAACTTTTGAACAGTAATACGCATCCATCCATTTTCTATACCCGCTTATCCTGGGAAGGGTCACGGGGGGTTCTGGAGCCTATCCCAGCATGCATTGCGCGAGAGGCCGGAATAAACCCTGGACAGGTTATCAATCTATCGCAGGGCAAACACACCATTCACACACACCATTCACGCACTCATACCTATGGGCAATTTAGTCTCCAAAATAGGTCTACCTGCATGTCTTTGGACAGTGGGTGGAAAGCTACACAGAGAAGGGGAGAACATGCAAACTCCACACAGAAAGGTTAAGGCTTTGAACTCAGGACCTTCTTGCTGTGAGGCGACAGTGCTACCCACTGTACCACCTTGCCACCTGGTAGATGTGAAATTTAAGGTATGTTGCTTGTACATAAATGTTTTTGTTACAGTGTTTGTCACCCTAAATATCATATATCATAAATTTCATATTTCTTTCAGAATATGTTGCTGAAAAGTCTTCTATGAATATATGTCACCCAGGGCAAACTACCACACTGCCCACTTGACTCCCCACCTTCCCCAAGTATCCCCCAGCACACCAATACAGAACCTAGACACAGTATGTAAAAGCAGTGATTTATATATTTATTCAAATAATACAGACTAACACAAATAGCAACATGTTTAATTGTTTTCTACTTCCCAAGATTCATTTAATTAACAAAAAATAAAGGTAATATATGCAGCTAAGAGGCATTTGTCCATTTACTAAAGGTATCACATTAGCTTTCTGGGCCTTCTCACACAGGAAGAAAAAGTGCAGTTATCTGCTGTCTCCATTGTCTCCACTGTACTGTATGTTCTGAGAGAGCGTTTAGTGTCCATGTGTGAGTGAACGTTCTCACAGGATGAACTCCAGAAAAGGCGCTGGGTGCACAGAGATGATAATGTGCCAACAATTTGAATTCATGCCAGAATTTAGAAAATATTGAAATATTATTTTAAAGAAAAATATTCATATTTTTATTTTGAAAATTTCATTTGAAAATACTTATTACTAAATAAGTATTTTAAAATTAAAATAAGTATACTAAAATTACTTAATATTCTTTAAAATAATTATGTTGTTTTTACACATTGGAATCCTTTTTTGTGATTTAAATTCTCTAACACGATATGATGAAAGAAAATGCTATCAAATCCACATTTGTCACAATAAACTTCACAGTAAACCCTGGCCTAAACCCCCACAAGGGCAAACCTAGAGAGAAGGTGGCAAAGAAAAACTCCCTGGGTGGGACACATAGTGATGCTATGAGAGATAAAATCAAAGAAAGCTTTGTGATTACTTGCCAATGGCAATAATTTCATTATGCTTTATTATTGGAATAATTCTCATGTGATAATTATCAATCAAGGAAAAGGGATGAAAAGAGTTTTAGAATAACAGCAGGTTTGCAGGTGAGGCTACTGACGGCTCAGATGTAAATCCTGCAGCATGGAGCAGACAGGGTGAATTGCAAAGTAAAATCTGAAAAGAGCACAGGAGACTGATGGAATTGAACTAACAAGAGCTCATGATACTCACATTTCAAGTTTGTACATAACCTTAAAAACCCAACTAGACAGGAATGACATCAATCCGGTATTTGATTGACATCAATCATGCCTTTGATTTAACCACAAGAGTGCATCTGTTTTATGCATAAACATATGAAATAAAGTTTTGTCTAATGATTCAGATCAAAGGAAAACCAAAAAGATACTGCTTGCCTGTACTTGTACAAATGCATGTTCAGTTCATAAAATAATAATGAAGAAAAAATTATAGTACCCTATCTGTGTGAAGAAATGTGGTTCTTTGTAAAGTTACATTTATAGTTCCAAAGTTTAGATCAATAACATTTTATATTAAGAAAAAAAATAGGCTCTGTTACTGCAGGAAACATACTGGTCAAAGCAAGGCGGGTCAATTACAACAGAGTGCTGTTCAAGCACCAGTTTTATACCCCTCTACCAGAGCAAAATGTACCGACAAGGTAACCAAACGGTTATTGTTACCTCTGTATGCATGCCTGCTCTTTTCTAATAGGCTATTAAAACACCCCCCTTTATACTTCCATGTCTCCGGTAGCTCCATCCTAAATCAACATTCATGCATACTGAGGCCTATCACACTGACCAAATGTGACAGGCCTCTGTGCGTGTGCCTCCCATTTGGTTCTGGTAGGCCATCAACCAGCCCCCTTTGATCAGTTCACATGTCTAGTCTGCCCCAGATCAAGTCAATAACCAGGCATGCTGAGGCTGATTAGAAACAACCAAAATTCCTACACCTGTTCTTTGTTCAAAAAAGAATAGAAAAGAAAATGCTCACTGGGATGACATCACTGTCACGGAAACTTTAACTGGGCATATTTGCAGAGGTCCTTCGTTCCTACCATCATTGTTCACACAGGGAGAGAAGTATGGGAACACTCTCTCAGTAAAGGTGTCTATAAAAGTGTAGATGAGTGACATGTCACTGGAGTCGAAGAAGGACACCTCCCCCCTGTCATAGTCCAGCTGCACTCTGATGCTCTGGGGTTTCCTCCTCAGTGTGAGGTCAGCAGCTCCAGCTGCTCTGTACTTATCACCATTCCTCAGCGCTAAGAGCCAGAATCCTGTCTCTGGGCTGCATGTTATACCTCCCTTCCTACTGATGGACTCTTTCACCACTCCTATAATCCAGGCAGATTTATTCCCAACCTTCACCTCCCAGCTGTGTGTCCCTGAGGTAAACCCCTCAGATCCCAGCACAAACACACAGGGTTTAAACCTCTCTGGGTTGTCAGGACATTTCTGCGCTGTACCTGTGTCTCTCACAGTGGTCAGATCATCAGAGAGAGAGAGCCAGGGGGCTGCAGTGTTGGGGTCCAGCACCACAGGAGCTGAAATTTCAAGAGGAAAGATATTCAAAAGTCGGAGAAAAGAGAAACATTTCAAATACTCTTTTTAGATTAGGTCACATACAAAGGAAATATACAAATAATAAGAAATATGGATTTGGATGGCAGGTATGCCATCCTGCTAAGTCACACCTTGGCAGGGCAGCGTGCCCCATACAAATACAGCACTGAGAGTTTGGCACTTTGAGGGCTCCCTAAAGAAATAACCACAATGACCACAAACTCTCAGCCCTTAAAAACTTTCATTTCTGTACCTTCTAACACCCAAACCTAGAGGATTTTGCGTTTTTTCCTTCTTTTTCCTGCCTGATTACATTATCCCAAATACTCCAGGCCGAAATAGAATATATGTCTCCCTATTGGACATATATAGAAGTGCACTCATTTGAAACAGCAACAGAGGCGGACACGGTGGCACAGTGGTTAGCGCTGTCGCCTCACAGCAAGGTTATGTGTCCGAATCTCCGCTTGGGGCCTTTCTGTGCGGAGTTCGCATGTTCTCCCCGTGTTCGCGTGGGTTTACTCCTGCAGTTGCCCTTGACCAAGGCACTGGCCTCAGAACTGGAGTTGGTCCCTGGACGCTGCACTGTGGGTGCCCACTGCTCCTAAGTAACTAGGATGGGTCAAAATGCAGAGGACAAATTACCCCACGGGGTTCAATAAAGTATATCTATCTATCTATCTATATATATATTCTTCACTAGTAGCTTCCCGGGGAGCACATCTACCTATGACACTTTTGGATGAGCGACAGGCTGCGTTCAAACCCCACCTCGGACTCATAAAAACCTCTCACTCAAACTAAAAATAAAACACTGAAACTATATTTTTGCATCTCAATAATCTTTGTGGGAAAGTAATTTATATTATTATGTATACGACTACAGAATAAATATACCCACGCTTTACACAGTTCCGCCTGCTGGTATTTTGACTGAGTTTAATGTTAGCTACCTATCAGCGTTGCATTGCGGTCCGGTAGGTAATATTATCGGTCATATAGAAACTGACACAGGATAATGACTTCTTCACGGCATGTATATCTATTTTCTTAAAAAGTGACAATGTCAAATACATCGCTCTGCCATATCTACTGTTCAATACTTTTTAACTAGGCTACCATGACTACACTGCAACACCACTTTTTTAATTTTCAAGTTAGCTAGCTCTATATATCCTCTACTGACATACAAAAAATTTTAAGTTATGTACAATAGCCCATTACAAACGCTTCCATTGAAAAATATGAAATACACTTTCATTTATTTGTCATTCATTTTAAAGGGAAAATGATTGAATCCATATGCGTTTCTGTCAGCTAGAATGTGTGTTTAAATGCATGTGTATGTGTATGCATGTCTCTCAACCAACATTTACATTAATTACTATTATCACTAACTGGTAACAAACACAGTACAAAGAAATGATATCTGAAGAAAAACACACTTTCAACATACAAAAAATGCCCAGGTACTCACATACAAAGCACTGTCTATAAATCATCATTCAAATCTATACCTATCATTAGGAGTATTGGTATCAAAATTGCACCAAGTTACATGAAACAATATTGGTCATTTTAGCTCACACAAATTAAGCTGTATTCCAAAGCAATGCTGCTACCTATCCATCCATCCATTATCTACACCTGCTTATCCTGAGCAGGGTCGCGAGAGTTGCTGGAGCCAGTCCCAGCATGCATTGGTTGAGAGGCAGGAATACACCCTGGTCAGGCTACCAATCTATCGCAGGGGACACACACCATTCACTCACACTTATGGGAAATTTATGGTCTCCAATCGGCCTACCTGCATGTGTTTGGACTAGGGGAGGAAACCCACACGGACGCGACGAAGAACATGCAAACTCCAAGCAGAGATTCAAACCCAACCTTCCTGTTGTGAGGCGACAGTTCTACCCACAGGACCACCTAAATTATTTAAGTAACTTGGCCCTGTGTCATTTCATATTACCATTTGAAGGGAATGTGGTCATTCAAACTTTTAAGTGTCACATCAAAGTATCACATAAAAAATGTTTAATTTGTCTTAGCTAAGATAGCCAATCTTGTTTATTGTAACTTGGTCTAATTTTGATATCATTACTTCTAATGGCAGGCCTAGATTTTGCAAGTCTTAATGACTTATAGTGCTTTGTATGTGTGAGTAACTTGCCATTTTTGTACATTGTACATTATATATACTGTAGTTAAAGTGATTCATACTTTAAACATGAAATGAATATGAAAATGAATAAATCAACTAACACATTTCAAAATTCAATTCACACAGCTAAAAAAACATTATTAATTAGGTTTTATATATAATGCTAATTCTGTGTTTGCCTGGGTTCTAATTTCAAATTGAGAGAAGAGCAATGCACCCCATGAGACCTTCCTAAACTTGGAGGGAACTGAGACTGGGTGACTCTGTATTGTTTATCTTTAGCACCATTTCAGAATACAGCTTGTTTCTTCAGATTCCTCTGTTCATTAAATACATGCAAAAAACATAATTTCACCGGCTGCCCCAGATACTCACTGTACTGCACCATCTCCAGAATTTTCTCCCAGACTCTGAACTTCAGGTTGCCCAGGTGTTTGGCCACATCTACCAGTGCCCCTGAGAGCAGCTCTGGATCCTGCAGTGTGCACTGGGCTCTGTAATGACAAGCAGGAGTCACTCAGGCTTCAGGGTTTGAAGTAACTTAAACAGACAAGATGAAATTAGGTGAGAGTCCACATACCTTTCCTTGATGTTCTTGTAGCTCTGAAAAAACACATAATAACAGCATAATCGTGATAAAGATGTATCCATGACAGGTAACAACAAGTGAAAAACAAGAGCCATGCTAATGAAAGTGATGTAGATTATAACAGTAAGCACATATGAATGAAGGTACTGTACCGTTCAGGTAACTGCCAAAATAAAGGGAACACTGTCTCTTGACTTTTTAAAGCGTTTTTGTGACAGTTCTCTGTAAAAAGAACTATACAAATAAAATTGAATTGAATTGAACTTGAGTAAATGAGGGACATATACAGCATGTTGAAAGTGGAGCTTCCACAAAGGTGTGGTTCCTGACAAAAACAATGAACATCCCAGCATGCTCACAATTGTGTATAAAAGGCCTATTTCACACCAAGTCTGATTTTGTCACACACAAAAATACATGACATTTTAATATGAGCAGATGCATCTCAATGAACTCTTGCACTCTGAGTCTAACACTGTCATATTAGGCTACTGTGACATTAATGAAGAACAAGGTAACTTTGGAATGCTGCCAAATACTGTCAAAAACCACAAACCAGCACATTAAAATAAATGTTTGTTGAGTTTTAATGACAGTGAATCATGCCCCTACCTTTAAAAAGGAGATATCTTCAGTGTCCATGGCCTTCTCTATAGCTGTGATTTTGTCTGTAAGAGTGGATATGTGCCCTGTGATGTTTTCTATCTTCTCCTTCATTATCTGACTCTTCTGCTTCTCTTCCTCCATCAGAGCAGCTAGTCTGGCCTCCTCTTCCTCTCGCAGGAACTGGTGGAGCTTCTCAAACTCTGCCTTTATCTGCCTCTCTGTGTGCTGGACCTGACTCTGCAATTCAAACACACTATTTTAAACTTGAATAGTGTAACTATGTTTTGTTATTTATATATGGAAGCCAGTGTGTTTGTTATGCCCGTCACACACAATAGCCACAGATAATGTTTTTGTATTTTTGTGTTGCAGAAAAGTATTACTAATTACTTTACTCACCCTGATGTGCGTTGATGTTGTTTTACATTCTTGTTCAACCTCAGTAAACCTCTTCAGTTTTTCTTTAATAAGATTAAGTGCAGGCTTGAGTTCCTCCTGGAGTGAATGGAACCAATTATCACTTACAGAAAGACACAAATTGCACAGTAATACCTCTGCTGGTATATAAGCAATGATCAGCATAACTTATTTAGTACATGAGAAATGTAGTAAGGAAAATAGCCCTGCTACAACTCAAGTAAAAGTCAGTGAAATATACTTATAGCACATCATAACGTTCCATGTTGTTATGTGTTTTCAGTAAACCAGTCAAATTTTACAGCATATACAGGATGATTACAAAATAACTTTCAATGGGTTGTACTTCGTAAAATGTATCGCAGACTGTAATAAATAAATACATTGCATTTATACATTTTTTTAACTTATTGTTACAAGATTTTCTTGTGCATATGTATAGCTTGTCTCCACCAGTCATTGAGGATTTCTGTACATCCTGGTTGTTGCTCCATTCTCTCCCAACCATATAACAGTTTACAAATAACAGTAGTTTTATTAGGTCTTGACCATTATTATGTTAAAGGTCATGTGTGATATCTCTATTTGTCCTGTCAGTACATATAATTTGACACATTCTTGCAACATAATTCTACGATCACTCTGTGTATTTCAGTATTGATGTTTGGAGCCATATTCTCTGTAAAAGGCCCCCAAGCACAACTGTCAATCAAGAGTAACCATGCTTGCGTTTTATTCATAAAGCCCTACACTGAAAGTCTAATATACATGCTGTTTTAATGCTTGTAAATACACTTTCAGATACAGTGCTGCCTCTTCCTGCTTTTGACTGATCAGCAGGTTTGTTCCTGTTGCTGCCTTTGCGAGTGGAAGTGGAGGCCAGACTGACTGTATTTACAAGACCTCATACCACAGCCGTCCGTCAGAACTGAATGTTTTACACAGAGATATTTTACTCATAATTGATTGTCTTGAAAACATGAAATACGTTATATTCAAAATAGAATACCTTCAGTTCTAGTACAGCCTCTTCCACTGGACAGACTGGGTGATTTTTGTGATTTTTTGAAGTCTGACAGACGAGACAGACAGGCTCTTTGTCATGTTTGCAGAATAATAGAAGTTTCTCCCCATGAAGACTGCAGCGAACATCACTATTGTCGGTAGTTTTTCTCTCAGTCTTCTGCTTTAAGTAGGACTCCACAATGCTTCTTAAGGCCAGGTTTGGCAGAGGATCATCCATAGAGGCCTTTCTCCTGCAGATGGGACACTCCCGAGAGCGCTTCTCTTTCCAGTACTGCTTCAGACACACTCCACAGAAGCTGTGGCTGCATTTCAGGACAACAGGCTCTTTAAAAATATCACAACATACAGAACAACAGAGCTCGTCCTCAAGAACCAAAGCTTTAGCCTCCATTTTACAGACTCCGTCTGTCAGTCTGATATTTTCACTTTCGCTGAACTTTGGACAGAACACACCGCATGTCGTTCAAAACTGGATATGGTGAAACAAGTGTATAAAAATACTGTTAAATTGATGCGGAGAATGTACACTTTAATCACATGGAAATTTGATTTCAAACATAGAATTCTGGTGGAGTACAGAGCCAGATTAAGAAACATAATGGAGCTGACTGTATTTACATATTGTAGTGATTATTTTTCATTTCTGTACATCTGTCAGCTTTGTGCTTGCTTCTGTGTTATGTTTGTGTCCTTCCATCTTTCTATGACCGGCTGCTCTGTATAAGAACTACCATAAGCCTGCAAATTGGTAATCACTTATGTGTTCAAAAAGGACATTTGATTAGCAGGTATAATAGTGATATTGATAATTCTCTCTCGCTGTCTCCCTCTCACAGGGGAAAGTGCGACACACTACCTCGTGAAGAACACAATAAGAACCTTCAAGGAACTGGGGGTAAGATAAATGTGTCTGCCAAGCCTTCGCTGAACTTTTCAGCCAGTCTATTCTTCTACTGGCCCCGTTTTTATGAAACTTGTCAAACAAGTTTACCCCCCTCAGCTGAGCTAAGCAGATGGGAGTTAACCATTCCTTATGTGGTTGTTGAGCCCTGTGAAGGAGGAGGAGACTAGCGTAACCCCACCCCCTGTCCTGCAGGTCCTGAAAGAGAGCCGCGAGAAGAAAGTCACGCTGCTGGAGGTCAGCAGCACCTTCCTACCTCAAGCAAACAGAACAAAGCTCCTTCAGTACATCCTGGGTTTCAGCCTCTTGTAAAGCGTGACACACACACACACGCACGCGCACACACACGCAAATATGCGCACATGCAAGTACACAAACACACAAATACTCTGCAAAAAGGGCTTTTGCTGGCTAGTTAAAAAAAGGTGCTATTCTATGGCAAAGCTTTACCAGGAAGTGCCTTCATAAAATGAACTTACGGGATAATAGGCTTCTCTTCAGTCTTCCTCCGGATTAGACATTTAACACGTGACGTGCAGCTAATCGCTCAGAGCAGTGCTTGTGCACCACCCGTAATACCTGAATGTACATTTGAGCGTTTTCGCCAGTGAAAGCCCTAGCTTTTAATCACTTTTTTTGTTTTAGCCATGAGAATGGGGTTTTATTCATCTCTGCTGTTTGTCCTCGCTCAATAGGGCACGGATGTCATGCTTTGCACCCAGCAGGTTTCCTTCGCTGTGTCAAAAAAGTGAGGTGAGACCGCAGATACACCACCGTCGGGAGATGATCGTGACGGTTACGAATGGTGATAATGAACGGCGATTATCAAGGGCATTTTATTCTGTTTGCTTTTGAAGCATGTGTCTAGGGGAGTAAAACAAAGTGCTTAAGGCTTAAGGATTTCCAGTATCGTGGAAACTCCAGGAACTGTAAGGCAGACGCTAAATTTGAGGTCATCTCACTCTCTGAGACGCTACATTGTGTCTTGTGAGAGACTAGCTTTGCTTTCTGAGAATTAGACAAAGAGTTCTAGATATTGTACTTGCCCACGTGGTATTAGATTCAGTTTGTGGCTGGGATATTAATGTGGTGACATCAGCTGCAGAGCAAATATGGTATTCTCAGTGATCTGTAGAATTGTCCATTGAAGAAAACATTCAAGTTTGACTGCGCTATCCCATTATTTCTACCCGTCTGTCGAGTGATGTCATTATAGTTAACACCCAAATAATGCATTACATTCAGTCAACCTTGCCACAGTGTTACATAAACAATGTGTGTTGTTTGGGTGTACTTTCTATCAGTGGTACAGCAGTACAAAAACAATGTGAGTTTGTTATATGGTGGTGCATTCTGTCAATGTTGCTACAATGTTACCTAAACGATGTAAGTGTGCAGATCAGATTTATATTCTGTCAGCTTTGCTACAATGCTGTGTAACCACCCAAACAGTTGTACAATGCCGTTGGGTGTGACCTGTTAGCATTTCTCAGCAAGTGCAAAATGTGTAGGTTTCCATTGAACAGTCAATGTTGTGGTTCCTTTGTATGTTTGAGAAGAGCGTGTTAGCAGCGTTGGGATTTCTTTTCCAGTTTTAAATGTGTCAGAGTAGCCTTACTGCGCTTCACTGTTGCATTAAACATTCTGTAGCTCCTGAAGATGGATGGAATCGCTGAGAAAAGTCTAAACTTAACCCACAGCTTTCTGTCTTTTCATTTTGCACTGTATACTACGAGTTAAGTGTAGTACTCTTTGATTGGTCAAAGTGTGAAAGGGAAGACTACAGGCGGACATAAGGCGGACTGAAGCAAGTCATTTGATAAACTTGGCATAGCCTCGTGTTGCTTAAGGCGGGCTAAAACTCCCATGAATGTGAAGTTTGAAGATGCACATTGTCCACATAAGTACAACTTGTAGGAGGGCATCAGCGCCACACAGTGAGGAGCCAGATGGTCAAAATTTTAAAACGTAGCCCCCTTTTTGTGTCCAAAAGAAAAAAGTTATGTGTTATATTTTGTAACATTGCTGTTGCAATTTCGTTTCAGTTATCACCACAACCGTGTAAGCTATGGTAAACCTAGGTTACCCTCAGCTAACCCTAACTTGAAAATAGGTAGTAAATCATTAGAATAATTGGATTGGATGAAGTGTACATTTGAATGTCGTAGATGTGCCTGTGTAGTCATTAGTGATCTGTGAAAATACTATTTTTTTCCCCTTACATCTATTTCACTAAATTATGTCAGTAAAGGTTTGAGGCAACATGGAAACTTGCAGTTTCAATAACGATAATTGTTATGCATAATGATAATAATGAAAATTATTACACATAATATGTTTAACCACATGTTGACTCTCGGTTGCAAAAAGAGATGTGAAAATAGATTTTTTTTCCCCCCCTGTTTCCCAGCTTGCTTCAGTAGGAAGGCTGTGATAGGCTTTTGGTTGGTTTAATGTTTGATTTTTTTTTTTTTTTAAACACAATAAACTGTAGGAATACAATGCCCATAGGATCCTGCAGGAAAAAAAAAATTGTGATTGAGCGAGGTTTGTCCTATGACATATGCCTGCATTTATGTTTAGTACTGTGAAATCCATTAAATATTCAAAAAGAGTTTTCAGTACTGATGTCCTTCGTTGACAATAGCCCGCATTTACAAAGGACTTTACTTTGTCATTGAAGTGGGCCTGATTGGAAGTCACTAAAATCTGGACCTCACAATAGTGATTCCTTGAGCACAATACCCAATAAGCCCCCACCTGGGTTACAAACATGTTTGTGTTTGTAAAACAGGAACCCATTCTTCCATATTTTACCCTTAGATAGAAGAGTAGGTTTTTGGAATGCTTTCTGCAGAATTATAAAACAGTGTTCTAGAACTCCATTGCTTTCAATAACCACTAACAGTTGTTACATCAGCTATAGAATGTTTTTGATCTCACACCTTAGAATTTACACCAAGCCATAGTGCAACAAAAACTATAAACTCGTTAGCTTTCGCCACTTGGTCTTGTCCCTGAAAATGTTGTGAGAGTAAGTCCATTAGGTTTCCAAAGGCTACCAATTTAGTTCCACTGCACCAAGTGCCCAAATGCTACCTGTTGTCACCAGTGAGAGCCATGCTAATCCTCTAGTTGCAGGTAGTGCATGGAGTACACCTGTAGTGTGTGGCAAAATCTCTGGCTTGTGCAAAAGCTTCAACTGCAGTTGTTCTTGCTAGGGGTACAGGTGACCGCACATGGTTGGGGGTCACAACTGGAAATTGATTACAGATTGAAACTGGGAGTAACATTGGTCTGTGTGGGAGGGTTTCTGATAATTGGTATGCCTGGAGAGCATGAGCTTACCATAGCAATGTGTTATCCCATACTCGCATTGTTGTCTAAGGGAAGGGTTGGTTTTGGTTTGATGAATGGTACTCAAGTTACTGATGCTATGCAACCTATATCCATCATGCAAATCATTTCTGCGAACTAATCCATCTTATCTCAGCAAAATGATGAGCGTGCGCGTCCTCTTGACTTCTAGCATAGTCTGCTGTTAACGTATGGAACTGTTGTGTGGATCCTGGGTGTAGACTGGATGGATGCTAGGTAGAGACTAGATAGATGACCAGTTGCGGTTTCTAGTCCTCCACAAACAGCCGTTGTTTTTACTGTCCAGTTCACTGCAGTACCGAATGCCACTGAATCTATTAAACTCAGGTTTGGGGCATTATCAGGGTTAAACTAACCACACCAGTCCCAGGAAGAAGAGGGCAGAGGAACTCCCGTGCATTTAATTTTAAAAAATGTGCGTGAGCATAGCTAGCAGCAGAGCACTAAAGCCGTTCCTGCTGAACGATGAAAGAGACGCGCTCTCTTTGCGCTTGAGCCACCGAGTCAGAAACGGGCTTCTGCCGCCGCGTCTCTGAAGCCGCTTTTACGAACATCCGGCAGCGCAGACGAACGGTCCCTGTGAAGCTCGCCGATCCGGCCGAAAACCAAACTAACAAATCCAGCTCCGCAGAAGAACTTCACCACATCCTTGAAACTTTGAACAGGGCAGGTTTATTTCCCCTCACGGACATACGGCCTGATTTATTGACACCTTTAGCAAAACCAACAACGCAACCAGTGATTGGTCATGGCATTTGTTTTGCGCCAATCAATGGTTGTGTTATTCATTTTGCGAGTGCTAAAATGTTTTGCACTTGCTGAAGGTTTCAGTAAGTCAGGCCCATACTGGCTGGCTGAGAGCTGGATTGATGGAGTGAGTTGAACACTCGGCAGAGGGGTGTGATATTACTGATCAAGCACGGGGGAGCGGTCAATTAAACAAACTTTGGAAAAAAATACACTCGTCTGCGTATTTGCTGAAGGGACCTTTCTTGTCAACAGGCACGAAAAAAAAAACAACTGCAGTGCTCATCTTGTTTCCTTATGTAATTATTCTTGCACTTAAAATTAAAAAGACAAAGCAATAATGAACTGTGTCCTTTTCTTATAGCACAGACTCCAAACGCATCATGCATACACATGCTTTCGGCCTATTATGCACACACACACACAAATTAAATAGCACACACACATGCACATGCACTCACTGAACACACTCTAAACTGTAGGCAAATAATGTATGATGTAGTTAGTAAGTTGAAAAAGTCATTTTAATTTTGAGCTGAAAGGTTAGTGTGTGCTAAATGGCATTCTCTGGCAGCACATGTGACCAATCCAGTCTCTCGTCATGTAAAGAGCTCTGGTCACAGTGAACGCGAGTCGCCCTGAAAACAATGATGTGTTCATTCATGCAGTCAATTGTTGTTACATTACATTCTATTATTTTAATCTTCAGAAAATGAACTGCTGTGTCAATGTTACCTTTTCTCTGCATGGTTAAAAAAAAGCGCTGTAAGGTAACCCTGAAACAAAAAGAGCTGTACCTCTGATTACAGAATCATGGTGACGCACATGTATGTTTTTGTTTGGTTTTGTTTTAAATGGGTTTATTCATTTATCTGCAGGTTTTGTTTACTGTAAATGCATTGCTTCATTGTCATTTTCACCAGTTGTAGTTTAACGCAATGTTTTAGCACACTTATGAGGATTGTTTTGTTTTTAAATAAATTCATGTTGGAGAGACAACAAGGCCTGGCTGTGACTTTCTTCCACTGTATTATTTTTAGGACACCGTGTTGATTTCGTCATGAAGTTCATGGAAGTCTGCTATCAGACCCTAAAGGAAAACAGACTGTTTACTGTGCTGACAGGGAGTCAGCAATTGTGACTAGGAGATTTTTGTCAGTTGCCAAACATCCAAGTGGGTCAGAATTATGTAAAACTTAGGTTCTTCATAATACAGTGTAATCATGTTTTCTGTTGTTGTGAAGCCAATGTCATGGGGAACAAGTTGGGTGTCTCGGCTGCAAAGGTTATGCCAGTGTGGGATTCATTGTTGTACTATTTTGTCTGTGTCTATATATATAAGGAGAGAGGTGCAGGTTCCAAGAGACTTGGCAGCTCAGTCTCGTACGCATCACGAGTATAGCCATTTCACCACTCACATTTCGCACCATTATATATTGTCATTATTACTGAACAATAAACTGCATTCATTTTAACCTGGCATTCCTCGTTGACACTGCACACCTAATATACACATGGGACTCAGGATATCTGCACCCCGTAGTCACTCACCTATACACTAGTGTTGTAGCAGGATACACAATTGTATTTATGCAGGCTACACTATTCATATCTACCAAGTTAGACGCATGGAACTGGGGCCACTCTACTGGTGGTCAGTAGTCTCCACCGTCTGGGCATAATTGTTAGCACAGAGGACAGGTTAAAACACTTTGTTGTCACTATGAGTCAGATAATCAAGATAACATAAAATTAATCCCATTCCAGTATTGACTTTGATGTGACAATTTTTGGTTTCTTACAGCTGGTGACCTCCATGCACTGTTTGGTGTATGTGAGGGGTTTCTTGCAGTTTAAAGACAGACATCCAGATAGATCCAGTGGATCTTTACGTCCCTCTGGTAAATATATATTTGTATGTAGACCTAATTTATATTTACATTACTATAGTAGTGTGTGTGCGTGCGTGCGTGGTTGTGTGTGAATAGACAATAGAAGACAATTGTAGATGTGGGCAGTTTTGAAGGAACCACCAGAGTTTATTTCTGTTTCTGTTCACTAATATTTATTCTGAAGCTCAATCTATAATGTTATATGTTACATTACTCTAATGTTACTGCTCCTGGCACCTAACATTAGCTTGCGTTTCCACAGCTAATGCGGTGAGTCGCCTCTTCAAATGTGTTAAACTACAGCGATGGGTCAAATAACATTACAACATAAACTATTGTGTTCTATTATATTTATATTATAATAATATTTAAATGGAAATAATTTAAAATATACTATGGAATACATAATGAGATCCTCATGAGAACTTACTATATGAGCCTTGAAGTTTCAGTCCATCATTTTTTCATATTTAAAAAAATGATATATTTGATACCTTCTCAAAGTGGCATTTTTGTAGCAATATCGATTCAGTGTGTTTGCGTTTGTAAATTGCTCTTCTGTATGCTGTTTTCCACTGGTTGTGTCAGGTGCAAAATTCTCGCTACGTATACAGATTTGATGATGCATGCACAGAACGTGCATGTGCTTAAAATCAGGGACCCTCCCCCAGGATCTATGCTATCTGTTCAAAGGAGAAGACTGAGAAAGAGAAGCACCGGCAGTGCAAAGTTTTTAAACAAAGCTGGCTGGGGTTGCATAGGCCTACACATTCAAAATGGCTGAAAAATCAATGGAAAGAACACCATCTTCAGATAATAACCCACTGTGGCAAACACGCCTGCCACAGGCCACCGAAGTGGCTTTCTTTGGGGCCCTCCAGCACAGAAACACAGGGAGAAGATGTTAAAACAGTCCACGTTTATTTGCAAGGGTCGGCAAGATGTTATAGCCGAGGAGCAGATGTTAACACACTGTCATGACAGAGAGGCTCCCCTGTGTGGGTGGGGATGGCAGATTTAACCTGTGCGCAGTGATTACCTCACTACGCACAGGTGCAGCCACTCCTGTTCCTGGGTCCAATTAGCCTGGCCAATTATCTAATTATTAACCAATTATCCAATTGGCCAGGTCTAATTAGCTTGACCCAGGCAGGTGTGGCTGCTTAAACCAGCCATCCCCACACCACACCCACCAGCTGAAGTGGCCAAAAAAATGGATACCCCCAACAATCAGAAGGCACAGTTCTAACAGCCTAACATCAGTACCGAATGTAACCTCCTGCTTTTCTTGCTTTTACGGAGTTGTGGATAAAAAAATGTGAAAGTAAGTGTATCTACATACATCATACTTATACTTACTATAGCTCCCTTATTTGTCGCAGTTGATGTCTCTCACAGTTTGCCAAGAAATGATCAAATGTGACCACGTGTTGACACTTTAAAATTAGGTTTGATATGTTGCTCAATATTTCTGTGTTGGATGACATTGCTCACTGTTCCCAGGCTTACACACCCAAGCAAGCCATGCCACTTTGTTTGGAGGTGTAGCATCATTTATAATTTAACTCTATAATTTGAAGTATGAAAACAAACTGTTGTGACCACCGGTGACCACAGATGTCACTAAATCCATCGAAACCGAAAAATTACGGGTAGACACACAAAAAAGGTTTTATGGTATTTTTTACAGTGTATGTCACACCCTAAATATAAATAATGTTTTCATATTCTTCCAGAATATGTGCCTATATCTATGAGTATATGTCGCAGAGCGCAAACTGCTTCACTGCCCCCTTGAAAACCCACCTTCCCCACCGCGTCTATGAAACCGCTGTGCGAATATCCAGCGGAGCTCACAAACGGCCCCTGTGAAACCCATATCCTCCAGCCCACCAATAGAGCACCTGCACAAAGTATGTGAAAGCAGTGATTAGTACACTTATTCATATAATATAACTGAAACAAATGTCATAGAAACACGGCTGATTTGTTATCTCCTCATTAAGATTTAAGATTTATTTAATTTTGAAAGAGCTGTCAATTTATTGTAATTTAATAGATGCAGTTAAGGGGTTTTTGGACCGAAGGTGATTCATTTGCTTTCTGGGCCTTCTCAACACATAAGCATGAAAGAAAACATGTTATGTTAAGTTATCTGCTGTCTCCATTGTCTCAACTGTACTGTATGTCCTGAGAGAGCGTTTAGTGTCCATGTGTAAGTGAATGGTCTCACAGGATGAACTCCAGCAAAGGCACTGGGTGCACAGAGATGATAATGTGCCAACAGTTTGAATTCATGCCAGAATTGAGAAAATATTGAAATATTATTTTAAAGAAAAATATTCATATTTTTATTTTGAAAAGTTTATTTGAAAATACTTTATTCTTTAAAATAATTATGTTGTTTTTACACATTGGAATCCTTTTTTGTCATTTAACATGATATGATGAAAGAGAATGCTATCGAATCCACATTTGTCACAATGAACTCCACAGTAAACCCTGGCCTAAACCCCCACAAGAGCAAACCTAGAGAGAAGGTGGCAAAGAAAAACTCCCTGAGTGGGACACATAGTGATGCTATGAGAGATACAATCAGAGAAAGCTTTGTGATTACTTGCTAATGCCAATAATTTCATTATGCTTTATTATTGTAATAATTCTCATGTGATAATTATCAATCAAGGAAAAGGGATGAAAAGAGTTTTAGAACAACAGCAGGTGTGCAGGTTAGGCTACTGGAGGCTCAGATGTAAATCCTGCAGCATGGAGCTGACAGGGTGAATTGCAAAGTAAAATATGAAAAGAGCACAGGAGACTGATGGAATCGAACTGACAAGAGCTCATTATACTCACATTTCAAGTTTGTACATAACCTTAAAAACCTAACTAGACAGGAATGACATCAATCCGATATTTGATTGACATCAATCATGCCTTTGATTTAACCACAAGAGTGCATCTGTTTTATGCATAAACATATGAAATAAAGTTTTGTCTAATGATTCAGATCAAAGGAAAACCAAAAAGATACTGCTTGCCTGTACTTAAAACAAATGCATGTTCAGTTCATAAAATAATAATGAAGAAAAAATTATTACAATTAAGTGAATTTCCCCTATAGTACCCTATCTGTGTGAAGAAATGTGGTTCTTTGTAAAGTTACAGTTATAGTTCCAAAGTTTAGATCAATAACATTTTATATTAAGAACAAAAATAGTCTCTGTTACTGCAGGAAACATACTGGTCAAAGCAAGGCGGGTCAATTACAACAGAGTGCTGTTCAAGCACCAGCTTTATACCCCTCTACCAGAACAAAATGTACCGACAAGGTAACCAAACGGTTATTGTTACCTCTGTATGCATGCCTGCTCTCTTCTGACAGGCTATTAAAAAACACCCCCCTTTATACTTCCATGTCTCCGGTAGCTCCATCCTTAATTCATGCATACTGAGGCCTATCACACTGACCAAATGTGATAGGCCTCTGTGCGTGTGCCTCCCATTTGGTTCTGGTAGGCCATCGACCAGCCCCCTTTGATCAGTTCACATGTCTATTCTGCCCCAGATCAAGTCAATAACCAGGCATGCTGAGGCAGATTAGAAACAACCAAAATTCCTACACCTGTTCTTTGTTCAAAAAAGAAAAGAAAAGAAAATGCTCACTGGGATGACATCACTGTTACGGAAACTTTAACTGGGCATATTTGCAGAGGTCCTTCGTTCCTACCATCATTGTTCAAACAGGGAGAGAAGAATGCGAACACTCTCTCAGTAAATGTGTCTGTAAAAGTGTAGATGAGTGACATGTCACTGGAGTCGAAGAAGGACACCTCCCCCCTGTCATAGTCCAGCTGCACTCTGATGCTCTGGGGCTTCCTCTTCAGTGTGAGGCCAGGAGCTCCAGATGCACTGTACTTATCACCATTCCTCAGCATTAAGACCCAGAATCCTCTCTCTGGGCTGGCTGTTAGACGTCCCTTCCTACAGATGGACTCTTTCACCACTCCTATATCCCACTTAGGTTTATTCCCAACCTTCACATCCCAGCTGTGTTTCCCTGAGGTAAACCCCTCAGATCCCAGCACACACCCACAGGGTTTAAACCTCTCTGGGTTGTCAGGATATTTCTGGTCTGTATCTGTGTCACTCACAGTGGTCAGATCATCAGAGAGAGAGACACAGGTATGTACAGTATTGGGGTCCAGCACCACAGGAGCTGAAATATCAAGCAGAAAGATATTTAAAAGGCTGTGAGAAGAGGCACATTTCAAACACTCTATTCAGATTAGGCCACATACATGAGACAGTGTATATCATTGTTATGGATTTGAATAAACGGTAGTCATAGCGATTCTGTTTGCATCATGAAAATGAATAAATGAACACATATCATAGCAAATTCAATGCACATAATTCACACAGCTGATAGTTCCTAATATGAATTAGGCCTTATAGAGAGGGGCTTGAAGTGAGAACAAAGGGGAGGGGAGGGGTGGGAGGGGGTGGAATGTTTTTTAAATATTTTTAAATTTTTTCTCCAAACTTACAAACAACAGTTTTAATTAGGTTTTAAACAGTGCACTAATTCACTAATTTTAACTAATGCTTGCTTGTTTTCTGATATTAAATTGAGAGCAGTACAATGCAGCCCCAGGATCTTCCTAAACTTGAACGGAACTGAGACTGGATGATTCTGTACTGTTTATCTTTCACACCATACAGCTTGGTTATTGAGTTTGTTTTTTTCATTAAATGTTCACAAATAATGTGATTTAAACTTTTGCCCCAGATACTCACTGTACTGCACCATCTCCAGCATCTTCTCCCAGACTCTGAACTTCAGGTTGCCCAGGTGTTTGGCCACATCTATCAGTGCCCCTGAGAGCAGCTCTGGATCCTGCAGTGTGCACTGGGCTCTGTAATGACAAGCAGGAGTCACTCAAGATTTAAATGGTAAATGGACTGCATTTATATAGCGCTTTTATCCAAGGCGCTTTACAATTGATGCCTCTCATTCATCCATTCACACACACACTCACACGCCAACGGTGAAAGGATGCCATGAAAGGTACCAATCAGCTCATTGGGAGCAATTAGGGGTTAGGTGTCTTGGTCAGGGACACGTCGACGCACCCAGGGCGGGGGATCAAACTGGCAACTCTCCGACTGCCAGACAAACGCTCTTACCTTCTGAGCTATGTGGCCCGAGATTTAGGGTTTGAAGAGACTTAAACAGACAATAGAAAATAGGTCAGAGTCTACATACCTTTCCTTGATGTTCTTGTAGCTCTGAAAAACACAACAGCACAATTGTAATAAGATGAATACATGTATTAACGTACTCAGTAGAGACCATTATGGGAGACATGGTATAATAAGTGAAAAACAAGAGCCAGGCAAATAAAAGTGATGTAATTTTAACAGTAAGCACATATGAATGGAGGTACTGTAATGCACAGGTAACTGTCAAAATAAAGGAAACGCTTGAATAAATGAAGGATGCAAAGAATATTGAAAGCAGGAGCTTCCACACAGGTGTGACTCCTGAGATAATTAAGCAATGAACATCCCAGCATTCTCACTGTTGTGTATAAAAATGCTGGGCAGGTTTTGTTGACCATTCATTTGGCTACCATGTGGCTGGAAGATTTCTCATCAACTCCGAATCAACTCACTGCAAATCTAGAGAGTGAACAGGCAGTTTCATCCATCTTGAACTTTGCAGCAGTTACCTGCATGTAGTGTACAGTGTCATTGCTATTACAGAGGACACAATGGTGAAAGACAATTATGTGGGGAAAATGAGGCCTTCTACAGGACATGTCCTACTCTGCCGTGGTGATGTTTTCTATTGACTTTCTGATGACATAAATTTTTCACAAAATTCAAAAATATAAAAAAAAATATGTGATGGCATTTTTAAATGAACACCTGCACCCTGAGTTTGACACTGTCATAGTAGGCTACTGCTACATTGGTGCAGAGTAAGGGAACATGGCCAAATATTGTGAAAATACCAAAAAACCAGCATACTGAATTACAGTAAATCAAGATCCTACCTGTAAAAAGGAGGTGTCTTCAGTGTCCATGGCCTTCTCTATAGCTGTGATTTTGTCTGTAAGAGTGGAGATGTGCCCTGTGATGTTTTCTATCTTCTCCTTCATGATCTGACTCTTCTGCTCCTCTTCCTCCCTCAGAGCAGCTAGTCTGGCCTCCTCTTCCTCTTGCAGGAACTGGTGGAGCTTCTCAAACTCTGCCTTTATCTGCCTCTCTGTGTGCTGAGCCTGACTCTGCAATTCAAACACACTATTTCAGACCTGTGTAACTATGTTTCGTTATTTAAGTGTGGCAGCCAGTGTGTTTGTTATGTCTGTCAAAAAGAACATAAACCAAAAATAATTATTTTGTATTTTTGTGTATCTAAACAGTATTCGTAATTGCTTTCCTTACCTTGATGTGTTCAGCTGTTTTCTTACATTCTTGTTCAACCTCAGTAATCCTCTTCAGTTTTTCTTTAATATGATTAAGTGCAGGCTTGAGTTCCTCCTGAAGTTAAATGAATCAGTTATCACTTACAGAAAGACACAAATGGCACAGTAATAGCCCTGCTGCAATACAAGTGAAAGTCAATACAGCTTATTAAGAACATGGGAGAAATAGTCAAATAGTTGAAATTTCATATATTTTATAGTAGACTGTAAGAAAAGTTAAAGTACATATAAAATTGATTTGACTTATTGGTACAATTATTTTTTGTGCATATGTATAGCTCTTGTCTCCACCAGTCATTGTGGATTTCTTTACTTCCTGGTTGTTGCTCAGTTCTCTCCCCAAGCAAATAACGGAGTATTTCACAGCAGTTTTATTAGGTTCTGACCTTTATTATATTAAAGGTCACGTGTGATATCTCCATTTGTCCTGTTAGTACTTCTAATTTGACATATCATTGCTACATATTTCTAAAATGGCTCTGCTTAATTCAGTGTTCATGTTTGGAGCCATATTCTCTGTAAAAGGCCCCCAAGCACAACTGTCAGTCAAGATTAACCATGCTTGCATTTTATTCATAAAGCCATACACTGAAAGTCTAATATACATGATGTCTTAATGGTTGTAAACACACTTTCAGATACAGTGCTGCCTCTTCCTGCTTTTGCCTGATCAGCAGGTTTGTTCCTGTTGCTGCCTTTGCGAGTGGAAGTGGAGGCCAGACTGACTGTATTTACAAGACCTCATGCCACAGCTGCCGTCAGATCTGAATGTTTTACACAGAGACATTTTACTCATATTGGATTGTGTCTTGAGAATATGAAATAGATTTAATTTAAAATAAATTACCTTCAGATCCAGCGCAGCCTCTTCCACTGGACAGACCGGGTGGTTTCTGTGTTTTTTTGAAGTCTGACAGACGACACAGAGAGGCTCTTGGTCATGTTCGCAGAAGAATAAACGTTTCTCCCCATGAAGACTGCAGTGATCATCACTCTTGCCTGCAGCTTCCCTTATAGACTTCTGCATTAAGTAGGACTCCACAATGTTTTTTAAAGCCAGGTTTACAGGAGGATCCTCCCTAGATGCATTTCTCCTGCAGATGGGACACTCTCGAGAGCTCTTCTTTTCCCAGCACTGCTGCAGACATATTTTACAGAAGCTGTGGCTGCATTTCAGGAGAACAGGCTCTTTAAAAATATCACAACATACAGAGCAACTGAGATCGTCCTCAGGAATCAAAGGTTTAGCTGCCATTTGACAGACATAGTCCCTCACTCTGAAATTTTTGCTTTCGGTTTTTCTGAACAAACAGACATTGTTGACATGGCATTCAAAACAGGAACAAACTGGCTGAACAGGCTTGTTGCTGTTGTCAGTCAGTAGGAAATCCTTGACAGTGTTTGTCCTCTCTTACATTCAGAGATGATAATGCACCTGAACTGCTCTGGAGGCATTACGTGGTGCAGTAGTGTACCACTGGTAAAGGCTAATTTTGTTAATATAACACATTTCATGCAAAAGAAAAATTCTATGTGCTTCACAAAAAACAAAAAAAAAAACATTAAAAGAAAGAATAAACTGCTGCCCTCTAAGAAAGTCCTTACAGGACAAATAAACAACTAATTCCCCACAAAAGCATATAGAGGAAAAGAAAAGGTGACATAGAAATAAGACTAAATGAAATTAGATAAACTGTCAAGGCTGTGACGCCCAGCTCTTCTACTAACCCTGTCTCCCTCTCTCCTCCCTAGTGTCTCTCCCTCTGGTGTTCTACCCAGGGGTATAATTGCTAAATTAATGCAATGATTGGTTAGTTGATTGTTTGATTGTTTCCCTCATGTGTAGCCCTATACCTCTGTGTGTCACTGGCTGTCTGCAATCAGTCACCCCCTATTTGTATTTAGGTCTGTTTCCCCCATTCAGTCAGTGCTTAGTTGTTAGTCTGCCTAGTCTGTATTATTCTGAGCTGCTACGTGTCGTAGCTAAACTTCTGCCTGTCAGTTTTCTTTGTTTTGAGTAAGCCAGAGATCTCTCTGTAACTGCCTGCCTTCTGCTGTGATACAATAAATACCCCTGAATTGGATTTAAGCTTCATCTGCATCCTGCTAGTTTTTTTTCTGCACTTGGATCCACACCTGTCAGCCGGCTTACATAGACTTTAAACTTTAAAAGACATTTGTAGTAATGATCAAAAAATAAATACAGGTGATTTTAAAACAACATAATAAAAATCAATAGATAATAAATTCAAATAAATTAGTGCCATGTCATGGACTGTCCTGAGCCTGCTTTTAAAAATAGGTGAGCGTTAGGGTATGTCTCAGGTCATCCAGAAGTTTATTCCTGCAGTGAGGGTCCTAAATCCATACATAATAACTCAAAGCATCTTTGCCAGTTTTTGTTTCACCTTGGGAACAATTGTCAGACCCTTCCCAGATGTACTGAACGGCCTGAATGGGTCATACCCAAAATGCAGTCAGTGATGTACTGTGCTAAGTCATTTTTTCTTTATAGACAAGCAGAAGGATTTTAAAATCTATTCTGTAAGCCAATGCAGTGATCTAAGGACTGGTGTAATGTGTTCTGCTCTCTTAGTCGTACTCTGGCAGCAGCATTCTGGATCAGCTGTAGTAACCATTGCAGTAGTCTAGCCTAGTTGCAATAAAGGGATGATATCAGCTTTTCAAAGTCAGATTTGGACAAGAAGTCTCTTATTTCTCATTATATTTTTTGAGATGATAAAAACTGAAATTGTAATGCTATTGCTGTGGGTGTTAAAGGTGAGATTATAATATATAATAACACCAAATTTCCCATCCTGGTCTTCAGAGACAGGGAATCAAGGTGTATTTTAATTTTTGCCTCCTTTTTTATTCCTGAGGTGAGGGTCCTAAATCCATACACAATAACTCAAAGCATCTTACTTCAGTTTGCACTGAATATGACACATGACAGTCTGGCTCTTTCAGAGACAAAATTACCAATAATCTGCCAATCCAATAGTCTGTCTAATGATGTTGTGTAATCAGTAGTTTCAAATGCAGCACTCGGATCCATATGTTCAAATATGGCAATATTTCCTAAATATGTGTTTTTATGAATTTCACTAAGAATCCTAATAAGGGCTGTCTCAGTGCTACTGTATGATGGAGCCTAATTCCACATTGAAAGTTGTGCATTTGAAATTAGGTAGTTGTTGAATTGGTGAAAAAAACATTTCTGTTCTCAACAGTGTTCATTTCATTGCAAACACAAATAGGAAATGGCTGCTGCTGTACGAGAGGACAAAATTACCTGCATTTATATGCATTTTTGTTCTTGAGTGTAGTGCTTACATGTCACACAAGCACATTACCCTCTGGAGGCACAGTTATGCCCCTGCCCTGAGCTCTAAAAGTGACAAGGATATGAAACACCAGCATCATTTAGTTTTTTTGCTGGCTCTTATAGGCTTCACCCAAACCTCTTTGAGTGTTATAGTTCCTGACCACACAAGGATGCAGGAGGAAGCCAAAAGGAACTCATAAATGCCCCACTAAATTGGGTGTGAGGTCATCTCTCCCCCTGAGGGTTGAACCAGGCAAGACTGGCACATAATAATTCACAGTGTTCAGAAAAAAAGCCCCTCCTCAAAAATAGTTTGAAAAATGGTTGGGGTTTTATGTGTAGATTGTAAACGTCCACTTGGACTCAAGGATGAACTGATTAGATTTTGGTGGTCAAAGGTCAAGGTCACTGTGAACTCACGTCCATCCCATTCTCTCGTGAACGCCATATCTCAGGAACGCCTTGAGGGAATTTCTTCAAATGTAGCACAACTTATGTGTAGATTGTAAACGTCCACTTGGATTCAAGGACGAACTGATTAGATTTTGGTGGTCAAAGGACAAAGGTCAAGGTCACTGTGACCTCACAAATCACGTTTCTGGCTATAACTCAAGAGTTCATATACTAATTATGACAAAGTTTCACACAAATGTCAAATAGGATAAAATGATGAAGTGATGACATTTGACATCCAAACTGGCTACTGGTTGGCGGAGGCATACAACCGCATGGCAGTATTTCTAGTTTGAGTTATGCACTGTGTATGTACCATTGGGTACTGATTAGGTTCAGCTGGCTGCTTCACTGTTAAACCCTGTATGTCATGTTCAAGGCTCTGGCTCAGTAGTTTAATGGACTCCTGCAAAATTGCCCAGTGAGTCACTATCCTTATGCCCTAGATGGAGAAAAGTGAGTGAGTGCATGATAATGCGTGCAGGCCTGCATAGCGGGGTGTTGCATGTAGGTATGTGCACTTAACTGTGCGTGTGTTACCATTTTAAACGAAGATGAGTTTTCACCCCCCTACTTTAGTTTTGGTGACAATCAGTTTGAGTAGTCTTTGCAATATAATGTAAAATATTTAATATTATATGTTTGTATGACTACAGTATATACAGTCGTCTCCATAATGCTTGGGACCATTTTTACATCTATTTCACTAAATTATGTCAGTAAAGGTTTGAGGCAACATGGAAACTTGCAGTTTCAATAACGATAATTGTTATGCATAATGATAATATTGAACATTATTACACATAATATGTTTAACCGCATGTTGACTCTCAGCTGCAAAAAGAGATGTGAAAATAGTTTTTTTTCCCCCTGTTTCCCAGCTTGCTTCAGTAGGAAGGCTGTGATTTTGGTTGGTTTACTGTTTGATTTTTTTTTTTTAAACACAATAAACTGTAGGAATACAATGCCCATAAGATCCTGCAGGAAAAAAAAATTGTGATTGAGTGAGGTTTGTCCTATGACATATGCCTGCATTTATGTTTAGTACTGTGAAATCCATTAAATATTCAAAAAGTGTTTTCAGTACTGATGTCCTTCGTTGACAATATCCCGCATTTACAAAGGACTTACTCTGTCATTGAAGTGGGCCTGAGTTCCACTGCACCAAGTGCCCAAATGCTACCTGTTGTCACCAGTGAGAGCCACGCTAATCCTCTAGTTGGAGGTAGTGCATGGAGTACACCTGTAGTGTGTGGCAAAATCTCTGGCTTGTGCGTTTGAGGAGAGCAAAAGCTTCAACTGCAGTTGTTCTTGCTAGGGGTTCAGGTGACCGCACAAGGTCGGGGGACACAACTGGAAATTACAGATTGAAACTAGGAGTAACATTGGTCTGTGTGGGAGGGCTTCTGATAATTGGTATGCCTGGAGAGCATGAGCTTACCGTAGCAATGTGTTATCCCATACTCGCATTGTTGTCTAAGGGAAGGGTTGGTTTTGTTTTGATGAATGGTACTCAAGGTACTGATGCTATGCAACCTATATCCATCACGCAAATCATTTCTGCGAACTAATCCATCTTATCTCAGCAAAATGATGAGCGTGCGCGTCCTCTTGAGTTCTAGCATAGTCTGCTGTTAACGTATGGAACTGTTGTGTGGATCCTGGGTGTAGACTGGATGGATGCTAGGTAGAGACTAGATAGATGACCAGTTGCGGTTTCTAGTCCTCCACAAACAGCCGTTGTTTTTGCTGTCCAGTTCACTGCAGTACCGAATGCCACTGAATCTATTAAACTCGGGTTTGGGACATTATCAGGGTTAAACTAACCACACCAGTTCCAGGAAGAAGAGGGCAGAGGAACTCCCGTGCATTTAATTTTAAAAAAATGTGCGTGAGCATAGCTAGCAGCAGAGCACTAAAGCCGTTCCTGCTGAACGATGAAAGAGACGCGCTCTCTTTGCGCTTGAGCCACCGAGTCAGAAACGGGCTTCTGCCGCCGCGTCTCTGAAGCCGCTTTTACGAACATCCGGCAGCGCAGACGAACGGTCCCTGAGAAGCTCGCCGAGCCGGCCGAAAACCAAACTAACAAATCCAGCTCCGCAGAAGAACTTCACCACATCCTTGAAACTTTGAACAGGGCAGGTTTATTTCCCCTCACGGACATACGGCCTGATTTATTGACACCTTTAGCAAAACCAACAACGCAACCAGTGATTGGTCATGGCATTTGTTTTGCGCCAATCAATGGTTGTGTTATTCATTTTGCGAGTGCTAAAATGTTTTGCACTTGCTGAAGGTTTCAGTAAGTCAGGCCCATACTGGCTGGCTGAGAGCTGGATTGATGGAGTGAGTTGAACACTCGGCAGAGGGGTGTGATATTGCTGATCAGGCACGGGGGAGCGGTCAATTACACAAACTTTGGAAAAGAAATACACTCGTCTGCGTATTTGCTGAAGGGACCTTTCTTGTCAACAGGCACGAAAAAAAACAACTGCAGTGCTCATCTTGTTTCCTTATGTAATTATTCTTGCACTTAAAATTAAAAAGACAAAGCAATAATGAACTGTGTCCTTTTCTTATAGCACACACTCCAAACGCATCATGCATACACATGCTTTCGGCATATTATGCACACACACACACACACACAAATTAAATAGCACACACACATGCACATGCACTCACTGAACACACTCTAAACTGTAGGCAAATAATGTATGATGTAGTTAGTAAGTTGAAAAAGTCATTCTAATTTTGAGCTGAAAGGTTAGTGTGTGCTAAATGGCATTCTCTGGCAGCACGTGACCAATCCAGTCTCTCGTCATGTAAAGAGCTCTGGTCACAGTGAACGCGAGTCGCCCCGAAAACAATGATGTGTTCATTCATGCAGTCAGTTGTTGTTACATTACATTCTATTATTTTAATCTTCAGAAAATTAACTGCTGTGTCAATGTTTCCTTTTCTCTGCATGGTTAAAAAAATGCGCTGTAAGGTAACCCTGAAACAAAAAGAGCTGTACCTCTGATTACAGAATCATGGTGACGCACATGTATGTTTTTGTTTGGTTTTGTTTTAAATAGGTTTATTAATTTATCTCCAGGTTTTGTTTACTGTAAATGCATTGCTTCATTGTCATTTTCACCAGTTGTAGTTTAACGCAATGTTTTAGCACACTTATGAGGATTGTTTTGTTTTTAAATAAATTAATGTTGGAGAGACAACAAGGCCTGGCTGTGACTTTCTTCCACTGTATTATTTTTAGGACACCGTGTTGATTTCGTCGGGAAGTTCACAGAAGTCTGCCTCTTATCAGACCCCAAAGGAAAACAGACTGTTTACTGTGCTGACAGGGAGTTAGCAATAGTGACTAGGAGACTTTTGGGTCAGCATTATGTAAAACTTAAGGTTAGGTTCTTCATAATACAGTGTAATCATGTTTTCTGTTGTTGTAAAGCCGATGTCATGGGGAACAAGTTGGGTGTCTCGGCTGCAAAGGTTAGCCCAGTGTGGGATTCATTGTTGTACTATTTTGTCTGCGTCTATATATATAAGGAGAGAGGTGCAGGTTCCAGGAGACTTGGCAGCTCAGTCTCGTACGCATCACGAGTATAGCCATTTCACCACTCACATTTTGTATGTTGTCATTATTACTGAACACACTGAACAATAAACTGCATTCATTTTAACCCGGCATTCCTCGTTGACACTGCACACCTAACATACACATGGGACTCAGGATATCTGCACCCCGTAGTCACTCACCTATACACTAGTGTTGTAGCAGGATACACAATTGTATTTATGCAGGCTACACTATTCACGTCTACCAAGTTAGACGCACGAAACTGGGGCCACTCTACTGGTGGGCAGTAGTCTCCACCGTCTGGGCATAACTGCTAGCACAGAGGAAAGGTTAAAACACTGTGTTGTCACTGTGAGTCAGATAATCAAGATAACATAAAATTAATCCCATTCCAGTAGTGACTTTGATGTGACAATTTTTGGTTTCTTACGGCTGGTGACCTCCATGCGCCATTTGGTGTATGTGAGGGGTTTCTTACAGTTTAAAGACAGACATCCAGATAGATCCAGTGGATCTTTACGTCCCTCTGGTAAATATACATTTGTATGTAGACCTAATTTATATTTACATTACTATAGTAGTGTGTGTGCGTGCGTGCGTGGTTGTGTGTGAATAGACAATAGAAGACAATTGTAGATGTGGGCAGTTTTGAAGGAACCACCTGAGCGCCAGAGTTTATTTCTGTTTCTGTTCACTAATATTTATTCTGAAGCTCAATCTATAATGTTATATGTTACATTACTCTAATGTTACTGCTCCTGGAACCTTACATTAGCTTGCGTTTCCACAGCTAATGCGGTGAGTCACCTCTTCAAACTACAGCGACGGGTCAAATAGCATTACAAGCATATTCTATTGTGTTCTATTATATTTATATAATATTTAAATGGAAATCATTTAAAATATACTATGGAATACATAATGAGATCCTTATGAGAACTTACTATATGAGCCTTGAAGTTTCAGTCCATCATTTTTTCATATTTAAAAAAATGATATATTTGATACCTTCTCAAAGTGGCATTTTTGTAGCAATATCGATTCAGTGTGTTTGCGTTTGTAAATTGCTCTTCTGTATGCTGTTTTCCACTGGTTGTGTCAGGTGCAAAATTCTCGCTACGTATACAGATTTGATGATGCATGCACAGAACGTGCATGTGCTTAAAATCGGGGACCCTCCCCCAGGATCTATGCTATCTGTTCAAAGGAGAAGACTGAGAAAGAGAGGCACCAGCAGTGCAAAGTTTTTAAACAAAGCTGGCTGGGGTTGCATAGGCCTACACATTCAAAATGGCTGAAAAATCAATGGAAAGAACACCATCATCAGATAATAACCCACCAACTGAAGTGACCAAAAAAATGGATACCCCCAACAATCAGAAGGCACAGTTCTAACAGCCTAACATCAGTACCGAATGTAACCTCCTCCTTTTCTTGCTTTTACGGAGTTGTGGATAAAAAACATGTGAAAGTGAGTGTATCTACATACATCATACTTATACTTACTATAGCTCCCTTATTTGTCGCAGTTGATGTCTCTCACAGTTTGCCAAAAAATGAAATAAAGTGACCACGTGTTGCCACTTTAAAATTAGGTTTGATATGTTGCTCAATATTTCTGTGTTGGATGACATTGCTCACTGTTTCCAGGCTTGCACACCCAAGCAAGCCATGCCACTTTGTTTGGAGGTGTAGCGTCATTTATAATTTAACTCTATAATTTGAAGTATGAAAACAAACTGTTGTGACCACCGGTGTCACTAAATCCATCGAAACCGAAAAATTACGTGTAGACACACAAAAAAGGTTTTATGGTATTTTTTACAGTGTATGTCACACCCTAAATGTAAATAATGTTTTCATATTCTTCCAGAATATGTGCCTATATCTATGAGTATATGTCTCAGAGCGCAAACTGCTTCACTGCCCCCTTGAAAACCCACCTTCCCCACCGCGTCTATGAAACCGCTGTGCGAATATCCAGCGGAGCTCACAAACGGCCCCTGTGAAACCCATATCCTCCAGCCCACCAATAGAGCACCTGCACAAAGTATGTGAAAGCAGTGATTAGTACACTTATTCATATAATATAACTGAAACAAATGTCATAGAAACACGGCTGATTTGTTATCTCCTCATTAAGATTTAAGATTTATTTAATTTTGAAAGAGCTGTCAATTTATTGTAATTTAATAGATGCAGTTAAGGGGTTTTTGGACCGAAGGTGATTCATTTGCTTTCTGGGCCTTCTCAACACATAAGCATGAAAGAAAGGGCAAAACAATAAGAACAAAATAATGTTCAAAAAAAGTTCATGAAATATTATCCATTTATCGAATCTGTAAAGATCAGGCAATTTAATAGTCATGCTCAAGTTTTCATCAAACTGAAGAAGAAGCCCAACTGTTTGCTAGGCTGCATGTTGCTATAAGAGCCCTATATTATAAACATGAAAAAAAAAAATATAAATATATATATATATATATATATATATATTACATAATTTAAATTGTGTAACATGATTTGATGAAAGTGAATGCCATGAAATCTCCTCAAATCAAATTTGTTTAGTGGATTTAGCAAACATCTGTCTCAATACACTTCACAGTAAATCCTGGCCGAAACCCCCACAAGAGCAAGCCTAGAGTGATTAATTCAGCCTGAAATAATTGTAATAATTCTATTTGAAGAAAAAAAGCACAGACATCATGAATTAAAAACTTAAAAATTATTTTTTAAAGATCACTGGAATGAATGACATGCTAAGCAACAACAACAAAATAGATGGTAAATCGATTTACCATTTAGATGGAAGACAACTCACTAATGAGGGACAAATTCATGGTGCAAAATTGGTACAATGTTGCCATCTACTGGATGTCATTATGGACATGCACTCTCCTACGGGCAAGGGTAGCTGCAGTAGGTGGCACTGAAATCACAAGGTACCGTATTTCACCCTTCATGCCTAATTCAACAATGAACTGGCTTAATAAATGTTTTATGGTTTTGGACCATTGCATAATTACAGTTCCAATGGTTATGTGAATTTATCATTAATCCAATTGCCCAAGTATTTATAATGAGGGACTATTTCAATAGGAGTACCATCTAGGGTACATATCTGGAGATTGTCATAATCTATTTTTTTATCTGATAAACAGCACTTAGTTTTATCACTATTTAAAACAAGTTTCAGATCTATGAGTGCTGTTGCAAAGCAACAAAAGCAAGCTGTAGATGTTTAACAGTCAGGGGGATAAAGTGGGAAAAGCAATAGAGGTATCATCTGAATGAAAAAGGAATTTACAGTCATTTAAAAATAACAATGTCATTAATGTAAATGGAGAACAGCACCAGACTACCAAATAATTAAAACTGTACTGTACCTATTTTCACACACTGAGATCTGTCCAAGAGGTAATTATGGAAACAATATTGTGCTGCAGTGTCTAACTGAATAAGTGGCAGTCTTTGTAATAACATGGAATGGTCAACTGGTCGAAGACCATAGAAAGGTCAACACAAAGTGCAGCACAATGAAGCTTCCAGTCTTAAGCAGACACAAGTTCATTTAAGACTGATGATGTGGCAGTGATGGTGCTATGCTTAACCCTGAATTCTGAATGATAAAGGATAAGTAAAGAGTGGCTCCAAAGAAATGAATAGAACTGCACATTAATTAGAGAATCCAAAGTTTTAGCCAGGCATGGCAATTTGAAAATTGGCTGATAATTATGTTTTACCCAACTTCATGGAAGGGCAGCACGAGAGCAATTTTCCAAACTTTCGGGGTAGTGCCAGACGTAATAAGAGGGCCAGCAAGTTCTAGACAGGATACAGGTTGTCCTCACCAGTGGTGGACCTAAGATTTATAACTAGAAGTGCATCTGCAACCTCTTTAGTTGCAAACGGACAGAGTAAAAGACAAAAGAGTCCTGATCACAAAAGGAAGAGGGCCCCAGCATGTCAGTTGTGAACACATAATAAATGAGGTGACTGGCAGCTGCAAAGTGCTCATTAGAAGCATATCTCTTTTTACCAGATACTAAAGTAGTGCCAGACTTGTCATGGACAGGCAATGATGTGGTATTATATTGCTTGGTAGAATTTATAATCTTCCAGAACATCTGTAGCAGTGAAGAGATGACTGCAGGATGCAGTTTCAAAGAAAAAAACACTTCCCAAAAAGAAGAGCTTAAAATGAGCAAAAGAACACAAAGATTGGATGGTAGATGATCGGAAAAGAGTATTTTGGGTGGCATCCTGGAGTCATCTCTTCACTGTTGCAGATGTTTGGCGAGTACTATTCAATGAAGCTACCAGCTGAGGACCTGTGAGGCGTCTATTTCTCAGAGACTCGGATGTACTTGTCCTCTTGCACAGTTGTGCATCTGGACCTTCCACTCCTCTATCTGTCCTGCTTAGATCCAGTTTGCTCTCTTCTTTCAAGACAGTAGTGCACATTATTGTATGAAATCTTCAGTTTCTTGGCAATCTCAGTGGAATAGCTTACATGTCTCAAAACAACAATTGACTGACAAGTTGTTTTTTTTTTTGGCCATTTTTTAAACCAAAATTGAACTTTAGAAATGCCAGTGTACTAGATACTGTAGTAACTGAAAGAAACACGTTGTCCCCTTGCACTATTGTTTATTGTTTACGGTTTACCATTTGCACTATGTTTATGTTATGTTTATGTTATGTTATTGCACTACGTTTATTTTATTTTATGTTCACTGTTATGCACCACCAGATCAAAACAAATTCCTCGTATGTGTAAACCTACTTGGCAATAAAACCTGATTCTGATTCTGATTCTGAAATATATTTTTTAGCTTAATTAAACAGCACAATTGTTTTCAGCTGCACTTTCTTTCATACCATATTAGGAGTAATGGCTGCTGAAAATGGGGATTTGCAATCATCTGTAAAGACTGAATTAAAAAACTGTTCTTTCAAACAATATTTTTAAAATATATATTATCGATCTCTTGGCTGTATTTTGTGACCAATTTAATGCTACCTTGGTGAATAATATCACTTCTATAAAAGTTATGAAAACATAAACATTTCTCTGTGATTCCAAACTTTTGAACAGTTGTATACATCCATCCATTTTCTATACCCGCTTATCCTGGGAAGGGTCACGGGGGGTTCTGGAGCCTATCCCAGCATGCATTGCACGAGAGGCCGGAATAAACCCTGGACAGGTTATCAATCTATCGCAGGGCAAACACACCATTCACACACACCATTCATGCACTCATACCTATGGGAAATTTAGAGTCTCCAAAATAGGTCTACCTGCATGACTTTGGACAGTGGGCGGAAACCCACACAGACAAGGGGGGAACATACAAACTCCACACAGTAACATAAAATAATTATGTTGTTTTTACACATTGGAATCCTTTTTTGTGATTTAAATTCTCTAACACGATATGATGAAAGAAAATGCTATCAAATCCACATTTGTCACAATAAACTTCACAGTAAACCCTGGCCTAAACCCCCACAAGGGCAAACCTAGAGAGAAGGTGGCAAAGAAAAACTCCCTGAGTGGGACACATAGTGATGCTATGAGAGATACAATCAGAGAAAGCTTTGTGATTACTTGCCAATGGCAATAATTTCATTATGCTTTATTATTGTAATAATTCTCATGTGATAATTATCAATCAAGGAAAAGGGATGAACAGAGTTTTAGAATAACAGCAGGTTTGCAGGTGAGGCTACTGAAGGCTCAGATGTAAATCCTACAGCATGGAGCTGACAGGGTGAATTGCAAAGTAAAATCTGAAAAGAGCACAGGAGACTGATGGAATCGAACTGACAAGAGCTCATGATACTCACATTTCAAGTTTGTACATAACCTTAAAAACCCAACTAGACAGGAATGACATCAATCTGATATTTGATTGACATCAATCATGCCTTTGATTTAACCACAAGAGTGCATCTGTTTTATGCATAAACATATGAAATAAAGTTTTGTCTAATGATTCAGATCAAAGGAAAACCAAAAAGATACTGCTTGCCTGTACTTAAATCAAATGCATGTTCAGTTCATAAAATAATAATGAAGAAAAAAGTATTACAATTATTAAGTGAATTTCCCCTATAGTACCCTATTTGTGTGAAGAAATTTGGTCCTTTGTAAAGTAAAATGTATAGTTCCAAAGTTTAGATCAATAACATTTTATATTAAGAACAAAAATGTTACTGCAGGAAACATACTGGTCAAAGCAAGGCTGGTCAATTACAACAGAGTGCTGTTCAAGCACCAGCTTTATACTCCTCTCCCAGAACAAAATGTACCGACAAGGTAACCAAACGGTTATTGTTACCTCTGTGTGCATGCCTGCTCTCTTCTGACAGGCTATTAAAACACCCCCCTTTGTACTTCCATGTTTCCGGTAGCTCCATCCTAAATCAACATCCATGCATACTGAGGCCTATCACATTGACCAAATGTGATAGGCCTCTGTGCGTGTGCCTCCCATTTGGTTCTGGTAGGCCATCAACCAGCCCCCTTTGATCAGTTCACATGTCTATTCTGCCCCAGATCAAGTCAATAACCAGGCATGCTGAGGCTGATTAGAAACAACCAAAATTCCTACACCTCATCTTAGTTCGAAAGAAAAGAAAATGCTCACTGGGATGACATCACTGTTACGGAAACTATAACTGGGCATATTTGCAGAGGTCCTTCGTTCCTACCGTCATTGTTCACATAGGGAGAGAAGTATGGGAACACTCTCTCAGTAAATGTGTCTGTAAAAGTGTAGATGAGTGACATGTCACTGGAGTCGAAGAAGGACACCTCCCCCCTGTCATAGTCCAGCTGCACTCTGATGCTCTGGGGCTTCCTCTTCAGTGTGAGGTCAGCAGCTCCAGCTGCAAGGTACTTATCACCATTCCTCAGCGTTAAGACCCAGAATCCTGTCTCTGGGCTGAGTGTTATCTCTCCCTTCCTACTGATGGACTCTTTCACCACTCCTATATCCCACTCAGATTTATTCCCAACCTTCACCTCCCAGCTGTGTTTCCCTGAGGTAAACCCCTCAGATCCCATCACATTCACATAGAGTTTAAACCTCTCTGGGTTGTCAGGATATTTCTGGTGTGTACCTAATCTCACAGTGGTCAGATCATCAGAGAGAGAAAGCCAGGGGGATGCAGTATTGGGGTCCAGCAACACAGGAACTGAAATTTCAAGAGAAAAGATATTTAAAAGTCTGAGAAAAGAGAAACATTTCAAATACTCTATTTAGATTAGGTCACATACAAAGGAAATATACAAATAATAATAATTATGGATTTGGATGGTGGGTATGCCATCCTGCCAAGTCACACCTTGGTAGGGCAGCATGCCCCATACAAATACAGCACTGAGAGTTTGGCACTTTGCAGGGCTCCCTACAGAAATAACCACAATGACCACAAACTCTCAGCCCTTAAAAACTTTCATTTCTGTACCTTCTAACACCCAAACTTTTGCGATTTTGCGTTTTTTCCTTCTTTTTCCTGCCTGATTACATCATCCCAAATACTCCAGGCCCAAAAAGAATATATGTCTCCCTATTGGACATATATAGAAGTGCACTCATTTAAAACAGCAACAGAGGCGGACACGGTGGCACAGTGGTTAGCGCTGTCGCCTCACAGCAAGAAGGTTATGTGTTCGAATCTCCGCTTGGGGCCTTTCTGTGCGGAGTTTGCATGCTCTCCCCGTGTTCGTGTGGGTTTACTCCGGGTACTCCGGTTTCCTCCCACGCTCAAAGACATGCATGTTAGGTGCGTTCCTGCAGTTGCCCTTGACCAAGGCACTGGCCTCAGAACTGGAGTTGGTCCCCGGACGCTGCACTGTGGGTGCCCATTGCTCCTAAGTAACTAGGATGGGTCAAAATGCAGAGGACAAATTACCCCACGGGGTTCAATAAAGTATATCTATCTATCTATCTATATATTCTTCACTAGTAGCTTCCCGGGTAGCACATCTACCTATGACACTTTTGGATGAGCGACAGGCTGCGTTCAAACCCCACCTCGGACTCATAAAAACCTGTCATTCAAACTAAAAATAAAACACTGAAACTATATTTTTGCATGTCAATAATCTTTGTGGGAAAGTAATTTATATTTCTGTATTTATACAACTACAGAATAAATATAACCACGCTTTACACAGTTCCTTCCGCCTTCGGTATTTTGACTGAGTTTAATGTTAGCTACCTATCAGAGTTGCATTGCGGTCCGGTAGGTAATATTACCGGTCGTATAGAAACTGACACAGGATAATGACTTCTTCACGGCATGTATATCTATTTTCTTAAAAAGTGACAATGTCGAATACATCGCTCTGCCATATCTACTGTTCAATACTTTTTAACTAGGCTACCATGACTACACTGCAACGCCACATTTTTAAATTTTCAAGTTAGCTACCTCTACCGACATACAAAAAATTGTAAGTTATGTACAATAGCCCATTACAAACGCTTCCATTGAAAAATATGAAATACACTTTCATTTATTTGTCATTCATTTTAAATGGGAAAATGATTGAATCGATATGCGTTTCTGTCAGCTATAATGTGTGTTTAAATGCATGTGTATGTGTATGCATGTCTCTCAACATTACATGAAAATAACATTTACATGAATTACTATTATCACTAACTCATAACAAACACAGTACAAAGAAATGATATCTGAAGAAAAACACACTTTCAACATACAAAAAATGCCCAGGTACTCACATACAAAGCACTGTCTATAAGTCATCATTCAAATCTATACCTATCATTAGGAGTATTGGTATCAAAATTGCACCAAGTTACATGAAACAATATTGGTCATTTTAGCTCACACAAATTAAGCTATATTCCAAAGCAATGCTGCTACCTATCCATCCATCCATTATCTACACCTGCTTATCCTGAGCAGGGTCGCGAGAGTTGCTGGAGCCAGTCCCAGCATGCATTGGTTGAAAGGCAGGAATACACCCTGGTCAGGCTACCAATCTATCGCAGGGGACACACACCATTCACTCACACTTATGGGAAATTTATGGTCTCCAATCGGCCTACCTGCATGTGTTTGGACTAGGGGAGGAAACCCACACGGACGCGACGAAGAACATGCAAACTCCAAGCAGAGATTTGAACCCAGAACCTTCCTGTTGTGAGGCGACTGTGCTACCCACAGGACCACCTACATTATTTAAGTAACTTGGCCCTGTGTTATTTCATATTACCATTTGAAGGGAATGTGGTCATTCAAACTTTTAAGTGTCACATTAAAGTATCACATAAAAATGTTTAATTTGTCTTAGCTAAGATAAATATAAACATTGTTTATTGTAACTTGGCCTAATTTTGATATCATTACTTTTAATGGCAGGCCTAGATTTTGCACGTCTTAATGACTTACAGTGCTGTGTATGTGTGAGTAACTTGGCATTTTTGTACATTGAAAACATGTTTTTATTCAGATTCATATATACTGTAGTTAAAGTGATTCATACTTTAAACATGAAATGAATATGAAAATGAATAAATCAACTAACACATTTCAAAATTCAATTCACACAGCTAAAAAAACATATTATTAATTAGGTTTTATATATAATGCTAATTCTGTGTTTGCCTGGGTTCTAATTTCAAATTGAGAGAAGAGCAATGCACCCCACAGGACCTTACTAAACTTGGAGGGAACTGAGACTGGGTACCTCGGTATTGTTTATCTTTAGCACCATTTCAGAATACAGCTTGTTTCTTCAGATCTGTGTGTTCATTAAATACATGCAAAAAACATAATTTCACCAGCTGCCCCAGATACTCACTGTACTGCACCATCTCCAGCATCTTCTCCCAGGCTCTGAACTTCAGGTTGCCCAGGTGTTTGGCCACATCTATCAGAGCCCCTGAGAGCAGCTCTGGATCCTGCAGTGTGCACTGGGCTCTGTAATGACAAGCAGGAGTCACTCAAGATTTTAATGGTAAATGGACTGCATTTATATAGCGCTTTTATCCAAGGCGCTATACAATTTATGCCTCTCATTCACCTATTCACTCACACGCCAACAGTGAAAGGCTGCCATGAAAGGTACCAATCAGCTCTTCAGGAGCAATTGGGGGTTAGGTGTCTTGGTCAGTGACACGTCGACACACCCAGGGCGGGGGATCAAACTGGCAACCCTCCGACTGCCAGACAACCGCTCTTACCTCCTGAGCTATGTCGCCCCAGATTTAGGGTTTAAAGAGACTTCAACAGACACTTGAAAATAGGTCAGAGTCTACATACCTTTCCTTGATGTTCTTGTAGCTCTGAAAAACACATAACAGCACAATTGTGATAAGATGTATACATGTATAAATGTACTCAGTAGAGACCATTATGGGATACATGTTATAATAAGTGAAAAACAAGAGCCAAGCAAATAAAAGTGATGTAATTTTAACAGTAAGCAAATATGAATGAAGGTACTGTAATGTACAGGTAACTGTCAAGATAAAGGAAACGCTTGAATAAATGAAGGATGCAAAGAATATTGAAAGCAGGAGCTTCCACACAGGTGTGACTCCTGAGATAATTAAGCAATGAACATCCCAGCATTCTCACGGTTGTGTATAAATATGCTGGGCAGGTTTTGTTGACCATTCATTTTGCTACCATGTGGCTTGATTGCTCATCAACTCCGAATCAACTGACTGCAAATCTAGAGAGTGAACAGCCAGTTTCATCCCTCTTGAACTTTGCAGCAGTTGCCTGCATGTAGTGTACAGTGTCACTGCTGTTATAGAGGACACAATGGTGAAAGACAACTTTGTGGAGAAAATGAGGCCTTCTGTAAATTATACAGGACATGTCCTACTCTGCAGTGGTGATGTTTTCTACTGACTTTCTGGTGACACCAATTTTTTCACAAAATTCAAAAATATTTTTAAAAAATGTGATGACATTTTAAAATGAGCAGATGCATATCTATGAACACCTGCACACTGAGTTTGACACTGTCACAGTAGGCTACTGCTGCATTGGTGCAGAGTAAGGGAACACGGCCAACTATTGTGGAAAACCACAAACCAGCATACTGAATTACAGAAAATACAGCTCTTACCTGTAAAAAGGAGGTATCTTCAGTGCCCATGGCCTTCTCTATAGCTGTGATTTTGTCTGTAAGGGTGGATATGTGTCCTGTGATGTTTTCTATCTTTTCCTTCATTATCTGATTCTTCTGCTTCTCTTCCTCCCTCAGTACAGCTAGTCTGGCCTCCTCTTCCTCTCGCAGGAACTGGTGGAGCTTCTCAAACTCTGCCTTCATCTGCCTCTCTGTGTGCTGGGCCTGACTCTGCAATTCAAACACACTATTTTAAACTTGAATAGTGTAACTATGTTTTGTTATTTAAGTGTGGCAGCCAGTGTGTTTGTTATGCCTGTCACACACAACATAAACCAAAAACTATGCTTTTATTAAGTATTCTTGATTGCTTTCCTTACCCTGATATGTTCTGCTGTTTCCTTACATTCTTGTTCAACCTCAGTAAACCTCTTCAGTTTTTCTTTAATAAGATTAAGTGCAGGGTTCAGTTCCTCCTGGAGTTAAATTAATCAGTTATCACTTCCAGAAAGACACAAATGGCACAGTAATATCCCTGCTGCAATAAAAATGAAAGTCAGTACAGCTTATTAAGAACATTGGAAAAGTAGTCAGGAAAATAGCCCTGCTACAAATGAAAGATTAGTGAAACATACTTATAACACAGCATAAAATGTTATGTGATGCATTTTCAAAAAAATTAAACCAGTCAAATTGTACAGCATATAGGATTAAAAAATAACTTTTGCTGGGTTGTAATTTTATATTTTATAGTAGACTGTAAGAAATGTTAAAGCACTTATAAAATTGATTTTACTTGTTGGTACAATAATTTTTTGTGCATATGTATAGCTCTTGTCTCCACCAGCCATTGTGTATTTCTGTACTTCCTGTTTGTTGCTCAGTTCTCTCCCTAAGCAAAGGGACTGCATGAGGCCCCCAAGCACAACTGTCAATCAAGATTAACCATGCTTGCATTTTATTCATAAAGCCCTACACCGAAAGTCTAATGTACATGATGTTTTAACGGTTGTAAACACTTTCAGATACAGTGCTGCCTCTTCCTGCTTTTGCCTGATCAGCAGGTTTGTTCCTGTTGCTGCCTTTGCGAGTGGAAGTGGAGGCCAGACTGACTGTATTTACAAGACCTCATACCACAGCCGTCCGTCAGAACTGAATGTTTTACACAGAGATATTTTACTCATAATTGATTGTCTTGAAAACATGAAATATGTTATATTCAAAATAGAATACCTTCAGTTCTAGTACGGCCTCTTCAACTGGACAGACTGGGTGGCTTCTGTGTTTTTTTGAAGTCTGACAGACGACACAAAGAAGCTCTTTGTCATGTTCACAGAAGAATAGAAATTTCTCCCCATGAAGACTACAGCGAGCATCACTCCTGTCTGTAGTTTCTCTCTCAGTCTTCTGCTTTAAGTAGGACTCCACAATGCTTCTTAAAGCCAGGTTTACAAGAGGTTTCCCCATAGAGGCCTTTCTCCTGCAGATGGGACACTCTCGAGAGCTCTTCTCTTCCCAGTACTGCTTCAGACACACTCCACAGAAGCTGTGGCAACATTTCAGGACAACAGGCTCTTTAAAAATATCACAACATACAGAGCAACAGAGCTCGTCCTCTGGAATCAAAGCTTTAGCCTCCATTTTACAGACTCCGTTTCTCACTCTGACATGTTCACTTTCACTTTTGCTGAACTTTGGACAGAACAAACCCCATATCGTTCAAAATTGGAACAAACTGGCTGATCAGACTTGTTGTCATCAGTCTTCTTGCCCAAATACAGAGATGATAATGTGCCTGAACTGACTGCTCTGGAGGTATTTACAAGGTGCAGCCAATAGTGCTGCCCTACAAAGGCAAAAGACCTTAACTCGCCAGAGTGTAGAACTGAGAAAAATGACTTTAAAGTTGTTTTGTTGTCCAGCCAAATGAACTGTGGGCAGAATATTGGAAATGTGGCAATTCTTTGTTTTTTTTAATGAAGTTATTTATCTACATAGAAATCTTGAACTCAAACTTGACCTTTGACCCTTGTTTGGAAGTTAATGTACTCTGCCTTTGCATTTTCTGCAAAATAATAAGGGGTCATGCCGAGGCAAAAGGCATTAACTTCCATTTGATTGCTCATTTGGTTGCTGATCACTATATACAATCAGTATATGATAATAATGATAACATCAACAAAAAATCTAGTGATCATGGCACAATTAGGTTTAGATTAAATTCATTGTTTTTCTGACATGACAAATGTAGACACAGATGACATTGATCAAACAAAATAGTTTTGCATGTGGGAGGATAACGTTTTGCAGTCAATTTATTGAGTGCAATGTTTACTAACGCAACGCAACGAATAGTAAAGGATACAAGACTCGTGTTTTGGATTTAATTGGATGAATGCCAGAGTAGGATACTCAACGATGACTCATGTTATGGATTTAACGTGTTGAACCCAGAGACTGTAAAAAATACCCCAGCGAGTAATGCTCAAAACTCATGTTGTGGATTTAACTTCTCAAAGGACGTTGTTTGCAATGGATTTTTATCAAGTTACAAAAAAAGGTAGGCTATCTATTTAATTGTGAATTATTACTCCTGAGCTCGTGTGTGTGTGATTAGGCTATTTAGGAGGTGTGTCGTGTGTCTATGCGAGCCCTAACCCACTCGCGCTGTTTCCCTGGCTGTCAGTGTCGGGCTGTCACAGGCTGGCACTGACTAGCCTGCATGACACGAAAAAATAATTAATTGCGTATGATTTACGATTACTTATAGCTGGCAAGCCATCTAGTTATTGTTTTGCTTTCTTTGCATTCTGATCGCATATGGGAGCAGTTTGGTTTTGTTTGTGAAGTAGCTAGCTAGCTAACAAGTAATTCGAGTAGACTATCAATACCTTGATTTTGGTGGGTGTGTTTCAAAGCCATCTCTACCAACATTTTCCCTCGAGAGCAATGGGCCATTCTTAAAAGCTAAATGCAACGTTAGTAAAAGCAACCACTGCAACACTATATTTGCTTTACACTTCATTCAAGCTACTGTGTGTGTCTCAGAAATGCTTCGATGACACATAGGCATAACACCGTAACTCCAGCGCGATAAACAGTAACTTCACTTTGATGCGCAGCAAAACAAAGGCAGAGTACCTTAAGTGAAGGCATAACTCAATTTGAGCGTTCCGGAGTGCAGCGAAACAAAGACAAAGAATCGTAACTGATCTTACGGGATTCTGCCTTGGCTTCTCTAGGGCTTTGGAAGTTACGGCAAAGACAACCCAACTATTTTCTCCAAAAAACAACAAAATTGACTCAAGATATTTGTCCACACGATAAAGCAGATCTTTAATGTTCCAAAAATGACAATAACTCATTTTCAACCAAAATTGAAGTTACGGCCTTTTGCCTTTGCACGGCAGTGTCCCCCTGGATTAAATAAAAATGCCCGGGCAAATCTTATTTATATAGCACATTCATTCAGGAACATTTAATTTGCTTGTTTCAAGACATTTGAAAGGGGGGAGTAGGCTAGTTAGATTATATGAACATGAAGCTAATGAGCTTAAAACTGGGAAAATACGTTGTCAACTTCACTTAAAAACATACTTAACGTTATGACAGGAGCCTCAGAAAGCAAATAACATCACAGGGGATCCATTAAAAAATGTACAATGTTGGATACTGAACGGCTAGCTGCCATTAACCTGTAGGCCTATGTGTTTGTGACCGGAGGTAAAATAGCCACCTTCACACGAGTGGGGAACGTTTATCTACTTTTACAACACTCAAAAAGAACATAATACTGGAAAATCACACAGTTTAAATCACACTGTTATTATCTTGAACACATATATGTGTACTTACTAACTGTAATGAGCAGGGAATCAAAGAGATGGACAAATGCTAGCTAGGCCATTTTTCTCTCTCGCTTCTACTGGCCTGAAAAGGCGAGAGCTGGCCAGCATGCCTACCAGTCTCACAAGGAGTAAATGCCTCCTTGCCCTCTAGTGGTGAAAGCTGGAATAAACTATTTTTTTAACAGCATGAATTCAACGCAGTATAGGCTGACATTAAAGGCAAAAAACTGTCTCTTAAACAGAAAAATACATTTTTGATATCATAAATGTGACCACACATTTGTGTGAGTCACAGCGGTCAGCTGCAACTTTATGGCCATGTATTTGGGGGAGTGAAGGCTTACATAGAAACCCATTAAAAGGTGTGCACCAGTCATCTTTCTTCTCCATTCTGCTCTCTTCCAGCTGACTGTCATTAGGTCATAATTTAGGGCTCTAATTAGATTTATGTACATGTAAAGACATGCAGAAATTTTGCCACTGGAAAAAAGTAATAATAATAAAGGGGAAACAACGGTATGAAATCCTGAAATTTCATTAGATGGCTGTTAAATAATGATTTTGTGGAAGTGTAGTATAATGGGTAAGGAGCTGGGCTTGTAATCGAAAGGTCACAGGTTTGATTCCCAGATGGGGCACTGCTGTTCTAACCTTGAGCAAGATACTTAACCTGCATTGCTTCAGTATATATCCAGCTGTATACATGGATGCAATGAAAAAGTTGTGTAAGTCACTCTGGAAACGAGTATCTGCTAAAAGCCTGTAATTATTTATTGCCATTATCTACAGTAACTCAGAAAGTGTTTTGTTAAAAAAAGAAAAAAAGAAAAGTAGAATCCAGAAAAATATTTAATGGTAAAATACTGTTTTTTGTATTAGAGTTATGGAAAGAGCAAAGCCTGGCTTAAGTTAACATTTAGAGCTTGGTTACACTGGCTGACCTGGGAATTTTATTAGCCATTCCGGCAGTGTTGCTCACCCTGGTGTAAATTCCAGCTTGGTTCCAGCCTCCAGCTGGTCTAAATCTGGTCCAGCTAAAGTGAAGCTGATTTAGAGATGCTCAAGATGACAACAAGATGGTTGAGATAGTCTTACCAGAATGACTGCTATCTCCAGCTGGTAGGCCAGCTTTGTACAAGCAGCAGACCATCACCAAATTACAGATGTTAACCAGCTGGAGAAGAAGCTGGTTCCAGCTAAATTCCATTTTAGGCTGTTAACTGGATTGTCCACCAGGTCACATAACTCACATGGATGTGCTTATGTTCTCTTTCATTGTAAGTCACTGTAGATAAGAGCATCTGCTGAATGAATATAATGTACAGTGCATATGAGTGATGTCCAGAAACAACACCTCACTCCAATGATGCAAATAACTTATTGTACAAATCACCATTGTTTAGTTGAATTAGCTCACCAGTAATTGACTCACCTGCAATTGTATTATGACAATATAATGACAATGTAATGTCATTTTAATTCATAATTAGACATGCACATCACTCATTAACCCACGTGTTGTCTTCATATTATGCATGCACTTTGTGTTCACAGGGTCAAAAATGACCCATTCCCAATGGATCCTCTGTAATAAAGTCTCTTCATTGAATTTTAAACTTTAAATAATTAGTTTTCAGAGAAGCAACCTGTGTCCTCATCAGTAAATCAATTAATACCTTTACAGTCCAGAGTGACTGTATTTCTTCTGTTCATACCACTCGCCTTTACTACAAAACTCATGTCATAATTGTTTACTTTTGCTGTACTAGATGTGTGACATTTAACTTTGATTATGACTTATGATTTCATAACTTCATATTTAAAACAAAACATTCATCACAATCGTCATTTTTTGTACCCTGGTGGTACAAATTCTATTACAAACAATACAAATTTTATAAAAATATAAAAAAGGGCCATGTTCAACTTTTTTTCTGGCAGGGTTACTCCAGGAAAACGAATAAAAGTTCATACTAAAAAAAAGCATGGGAAAAGGATGTAGGTGCATTATGTGTCCCCAAAGGGCATGACAGTAGCATGGTTGATGTTCAGTCCGGATGGTAGGAAGCATCACATCAAGCCCTTGTGTGCATGTTTGTGTGTGTGCTCGTGTGTGCATGTATTTGTTTGTGTTTATGCACCTGAGAAGGAAAATATCAGTGTTGGATGTGTCTGTCCATGCCTTCTTTGTCATCATTTCGATGACGACACACCCCAGGCTCCACATATCTGTTATGACTTTCTGTAGTGAGGAAAACTTCCTCATGCAGCCATAAACCAAATGAAGATCAAGTACTTTCATAAAATGGGCTATACAATGACAGAAACCTTATTTATGCGTGTAGCCTTATCTTTAATAGGAAAATCATGTTTTAAAAATGTATTTACATTCAGGCTGAAATAATTGTAATAATACTATTTGGAAAAAATAAGCAGAGCCATCAAAAGTTGAAAGCTTTTCAAATTTTTTAATGGTCACTGGAATAAATGATGCACTAAGCAAGTAAATTAACAACAACTGGTTGGACTGCGAAATTCATGGTGCAAAAGTGGTAGAGTGGCGCCACCTGCTGGATAAAGTGCAGTGGTAATTTCTCACTCTCCTGGCAAGGGTATCTGTTGTAGGTGATACTGAAATCAGAGGGCCTTGTGTTATTCTATGGCTTGACACACATGTCAACATTCTACAATTGAGTTTTTTTTATGGTTTGGGTCATGGTAGATGTGCATCCAAGCAACATTTTTTAATGTACAATTTATTAAAATAAGGAACGTCTGCATATTAATAGACAGACTTAAAATAGATAAAAGTCCAGTGTCTTTCAGAAGAGACTGGAATGCAGCTATTTTAGTCCTGGTGGATTGTACACACTATAAGGACAGCATGGTTGTTAGATTTTGCAGAGTGGCCTACTAAACTTTGCAGAGTCTACACAAGTACAATGAATTAGGCAGACACTTCACTTTGCTAGTGAACTGTATCTGATCATGCTTAATATCCCATAATAAAACGGTAATAAGACATGCAGAAATTTTGCCACTGGAAAAAAAGTAATGACAATAAAGGGGAAAAACAGTATGAAATCATGATATTTCATTAGATGGCTGTTAAATAATGATTAAATGGCAGTGTAGTATAATGGGTAAGGCGTTGGGCTTGTAATCGAAAGGTCACAGGTTTGATTCCCAGATGGGGCACTGCTGTTTTAACCTTGAGCAAAGAATCCGAAAAATATTTAGTGGTAAAATACTGTTTTTTTACTTAACCTGCACTTAACCTGCATTGCTTCAGTATATATCCAGCTGTATATATGGATGCAATGAAAATGCTGTGTAAGAAGTTGTGTAAATCACTCTGGAAACAAGCATCTGCTAAAAACCTGTAATTATTTATTGCCATTATCTACAATAACTCAGAAAGTGTTTTGTAAAAAAAAAAAAAAAAAAAAAGTGGAATCCAGAAAAATATTTAATGGGAAAAATTTTGTTTTTTTATTTTTTCCTTATTCACAGTGTGGTGTGGAAAACCAAGTTGATATTGGAATCATTTACCAAGCTTTACACTGCAAAAGAATAGTCACATTGCGATTAGATATTCTAGCTCATTCAGAAGATTAGCCCATCTCCATGAACGCTATTGAACACTAGTTTCAAGACAATCGATTATTTATCAACAACCTTCTAAAGCCTCATATTTCCAATGTCGCTCATCATGGTTTTGCACTCCATTATATTTGATGAAGGGCCTCATATGATTAATGGTCAACACATTATAAAAAGGTTCAGAATACTCAAAATTTCAAGGAAACTTACTTCAGTAATATTTTTTTGTTTTACGTTTAACATTTTTAAATTTCAAAATGAAGCTGTGCAACTATCATTAGTTCAGAAAACTTGCATTTCATTGTTGGAAAAACTAAAAACTCAGTATGATGTTTGGTTGTTTTTTATTTTTAATACTGATGTGTAAAAATACATTAATTTGATTAATGTTTTAGTGAACCACAACAGAAGAATAATGGACAAAATCTGAAAACTGGGAGAAATATCAGGTCATTTTTTAATATATTTTCCTTCATATGTATTTCCTTTAGAAGAACAACGATTGTGCAAAATCACACTGAGTTAAAAAAAAGCAAATTAAGTGTTTTGTATTCATTATTGTGTTAACCATAAAATAACAGGAAAAAAATTAAATAACTGCCAATAACACACAGGTCCCTGAAATTTAAAAAAAGGTGAATTACATGTGAAGTAATGTGAAATTTTATGGTATATTGCTTGTATTTATACATATTTTTTACAGTGTATGTGTATGTGCACCCTAAAAATGGATAAGTTGTTCACATTTCTTTCTGAATATGTCTCAAAAGTTCTGACCAACTGATTCCCCACCACGCACAACTCTCAAAGCCCATCAGTACCGAACCTGCACACAGTAAGAAAAAGCAGTGATTGCAATATTCATATAATTATTCATATAATTCAGACAGACACAAATTTTCTAGTAACATGGCTGATTTGTTTGCGATTCCTCACGATTAATTTAATTACATAAAGCACTCAATTTATTGTGATTTAATAGATGCAGTTAAGGGGTGTTTGCACTGAAGGTGCCTCATTACATTTCTGGGCCGTTTCCACACACAAATGTAAGAAAAAAGTACAGTTATCTGCTGTTTCCATTGTCTCTACTGCACTGTACGTCCTGAGAGAGCATTTAGTATCAATGTGTGAGTGAACGTTTTCACAGGATGAACTCCAGCAAAGGCGTTGGGTGCACAGAGATGACAATGTGCCTGAGCTGACTGCTCTGGAGGGATTTACAGGGTGCAGTAGTGCACCACTGGATGTAGCACTGGGCCTTCAGTAATTTTAATCTTTAAAGTGATCATTACTGCCACTCTATTTCAGTTGGCATTCCCTAACTATCAAGCAAATAATTAAAATTTGTGCCAGAATTTAGGGAATAACCTCCAAACTGATACCGTCATCTTCCTGTGGGAGATATAGAGCTTGTGTATGTGAATGTATGTGGCCACACAGGTCTGTGTGTGTGTGTGTGTGTATCGGTATGTTTATGCTTGTGTGTGTGGGTATACAAATTAGTAGATGTGTGTAAATGTGTGGAAAATATGAATTATAGATTACATGTGCAGTATGATTTGTAGTTTGAGTGTTGTAATACAAATTAGGTGGGGTGCATGATATGTTTGCGCTGAATATAGGATGTATTGATGATGGATGAGAAACAAGTTAATTATATGTACCAAGTAATACCATTTGGACGATGTATGGCATTTCACAAGGAAAGTTTTATGGTAATTATTATTTTATTATTATCAGAGACAGCTTTGTGATTACATGCCAATGCCAATTATTGTTGATTATCCTAATAATTGTCAAGTAAAAGGAAAGAAAAGAGTTTGAGACCAATGGCTGGGTAGCAGGTCAAGCTACTGAACAGGACCGGCCCTAGGATTTTGGTGGCCCTAAGCAAACCTGTCTGAGCCGGGGGGGTGGGGGTTGCTTTGTAAAATCCTTCTTACATTACATTGTTATGAAATGTTCGGTTGCCATTCTGTTAAAAATTTATACCGCTAGTTCCGCGATAGGGGATGAATAACGTAATTGCGAAAATGACGTTATTTACCTTAGATAAACATTGGATGTTGTGCACTGCCCCCCCCCCCCCCCCCCCCCCCGGTTGTGGCCCTAAACAACCGCATAGACCGTTTATGCCACGGGCCAGCCCTACTACTGGAGGATCAGATGTAAATCCTACAGCATGGAGCTGACAGGGTGAATTCTTCACTGGATCTGCAAAATAAAATCTGAAAATAGCACAGGAGACTGATGCAATAAAACTAACAACAGCTCACAGCACACATACATTTCAAGCTTGTACACTGCCTTATAACCCCAGATAGAAAGGAATGACATCAAACAGGTATAAAAGCATTTGATTTGACCACAAGATCTCATCTGTTTAATGTGTGCATCTGATTGTGTCGTCGCTTCTGCCGTCCCCCGCGATTCAGATAAGCGTATCATAACTTAATTTGTTTCTGCTGTTGCTAGTTAGCGAACATAGTTGTGTGTAATTTAGGTAGCCTAATCTTTTTTAAAACTTGTCTCAACTGTTGCTAGTCAGCAAGCTTAGTTGGGCGTTAGCTGAGAATATCTGTAGTTGACTTGCTGTTGTTAGTTAGTTAAAGGCGTTAGTGAAACTGTGTGTGGGGATTGGTGTTTAACTGCCCCGTATTGTTGAGCTAATTTCGAGGAGCTTCACCTGGTGCTATTTAAGTGGTGTTCATCTGTGGTTCAACAGTGTGCATCTGATTGTGTCGTCGCTTCTGCCGTCCCCGCGATTCAGATAAGCGTATCATAACTTAATTTGTTTCTGCTGTTGCTAGTTAGCGAACATAGTTGTGTGTAATTTAGGTAGCCTAATCTTTTTTAAAACTTGTCTCAACTGTTGCTAGTCAGCAAGCTTAGTTGGGCGTTAGCTGAGAATATCTGTAGTTGACTTGCTGTTGTTAGTTAGTTAAAGGCGTAGTGAAACTCGTGTGTGGGGATTGGTGATTAACACTAGCCCCATTGTTGATGCATAATTGAGGAGCTCACCTGGTGCTATTTAAGTGAGGTTCATCTGTGGTTCAACAGTGTGCATCTGATTGTGTCGTCGCTTCTGCCGTCCCCGCGATTCAGATAAGCGTATCATAACTTAATTTGTTTCTGCTGTTGCTAGTTAGCGAACATAGTTGTGTGTAATTTAGGTAGCCTAATCTTTTTTAAAACTTGTCTCAACTGTTGCTAGTCAGCAAGCTTAGTTGGGCGTTAGCTGAGAATATCTGTAGTTGACTTGCTGTTGTTAGTTAGTTAAAGGCGTTAGTGAAACTGTGTGTGGGGATTGGTGTTTAACTGCCCCGTATTGTTGAGCTAATTTCGAGGAGCTTCACCTGGTGCTTATCTGCCCTAATGAAGCTAATGCAAGCACGTAATTGTCACCCAGTATTTATAGCTCCAGCAGAGGCTGCCATAGGCAGCCTCGTCATCAGTTTATCATGTTTTTAAACCCCATTCCCTTGTGCGCGCTGCCTCGCCCCAAATGGTCTGTTCACCGCAGGCGTAATTTAACCAACTTGATCTACCCACCCTTATCCACACCTCAGGAATTCACTGTCACAGGTGGATTATGGAACTGCCAGTCAGCCGTCCAGAAAGCTGACTTCATTACTGCCTTTGCCAAGACGAAGTCTCTTGACTTCCTGGCTCTCACGGAAACCTGGATCACTCCCGATAACACCGCCACCCCAGCTGCACTGTCTGCGGGATACTCCTTCTCGCACACCCCCAGGGCCTCTGGCCGAGGCGGGGGTACCGGTCTACTCATTTCCTTGTCCTGGAAGTTCTGTGTCCTCCCCAGTCCTAACCCTACTTTCTCCTCCTTTGAATTTCACGCGATTACTGTTACTCATCCCTCTACATTTCACGTTATTGTTCTGTACCGCCCTCCAGGTCCACTCGGCTCATTTCTGGACGAGCTGGACACTCTCCTGAGCTCTCTCCCCGAGGATGGCACTCCTGCTATTCTACTGGGAGACTTCAACCTCCCACCAGAAACCTCCCAACTGTCCAGGGTTGCCTCACTCCTCCAGTCTTTCGCCCTATCCCTGTCCTCCTCCCCCCCCACACACAAGGCTGGTAACCAACTAGACCTTGTATTCACCAGAGGCTGCTCCATTCCCCAACTTGCAGTGACTCCCCTCCATGTCTCAGACCACTTCTTTCTTTCTTTCTCCCTCTCCTATTTACTCCCCCTCAATTCATCCAATAGCTCACCCACAGTAACTTTCAGGAGAAATCTCCCTACTCTGTCACAATCCTCCCTCGTCTCCACTGCTCTGTCTACACTTCCCCCTCCTGCGTCTTTCTCTAACGTGCCAGTTGACCTTGCCACCTCCACCCTCAACTCCTGCCTCTCTCAGTCCCTCGACTCACTTTGTCCTCTTGTCTCCAAACCAGCACGCTCCTCACCCCCCTGCCCATGGCTGACCGAGTCACTACGCTCCAGCAGAACATCACTGCGGGCTGCAGAGAGAAAGTGGAGAAAATCCCGATCCTCTGATGACCTGACTGCATACCATACCCTGCTGGCGACTTTTACATCTGCCCTCACGTCTGCAAAAGCCTCTTTTTCCAATCCAAGATCAGCGCATGTGTCTCTAATCCACGTAAACTATTCTCCACCTTCTCTTCCCTCCTCATTCCTCCTCCACCCCCACCTCCCTCTTCCCTCTCCGCAGATGACTTTCTGGCCGCCTTTGAAGGAAAGGTGGCTACAATCCGGAACTCCTTCACCCATCCAGTGAGCCCCCAACCCCCCAGGACAACCCCACAGCCACACTGACCTCCTTTGAAATGCTGGAGGACTCCGATGTATTACAACTCATCACCTCTCATCGCGCAACCACCTGTCCACTTGACCCCATCCCATCTAAAGTTCTCCAATCTATCTCCAGCGAGCTCCTTCCCTATCTGTCTTCCATTGTTAATTCCTCTCTCTCCTCTGGTCATGTTCCCTCTGTTTTTAAGACGGCTCGTGTTACCCCACTACTCAAAAAACCCACCTTAGACCCCTCCGATGTAGCAAATTATCGACCCGTATCCCTTCTACCCTTTCTGTCCAAAACCCTCGAACGAGCAGTTCTTAAACAATTAACCTCTTTTCTCCATCAGAACAACCTGCTAGACCCTCACCAGTCTGGCTTCCGATCTGGGCACTCAACAGAGACTGCACTCCTAGCTGTGACGGAGGCACTTGCCACTGCAAGAGCCTCACGCCTTTCCTCTGTCCTGATCCTTCTTGACCTGTCTGCAGCTTTTGACACGGTCAACCATAAAATACTCCTCTCCACCTTGGCTGGGATGGGAATTGCCGGGACTGCCCTGTCTTGGTTCGCTTCCTATCTTGCAGATAGGACCTACCAGGTCACCTGGAAGGGGTCTGCCTCTGCTTCCCATCCACTTGTTACGGGAGTGCCGCAGGGATCTGTACTGGGTCCTCTGCTGTTCTCCTTATACACCAGATCTCTTGGTTCAGTCATTAATTCACATGGTTTTTCCTATCACTGTTATGCAGATGACACACAACTCTTCTTTTCTTTCCCCCCCTCGGCCACACTGGTCAATGATAAGATCTCTTCCTGCCTGGCTGACATCTCCACCTGGATGGCCAGCCACCATCTGAAGCTCAACCTCAACAAAACTGAGCTGCTCTTCTTCCCGCACAAGACCTCCTTGCTTCGTGAACTCTCAATCACGGTTGATGGCACCACAGTGACTGCCTCTCACTCTGCCAAGAGCTTGGGGGTGGTCCTGGATGACCAACTGGACCTCAAGGAGCACATCAAGGCAACATCAAGGTCCTGCAGATTCCTCCTATACAACATCAGGAGGATTCGACCATACCTGACGACGCACTCCACCCAGCTGCTCGTCCAGGCTACGGTGACCTCTCGCCTTGATTACTGCAACTCTCTCCTTGCAAACCTGCCAGCTTGTGCCATACAGCCACTACAGATGATTCAGAATGCCGCTGCCCGGCTCATCTACAACCTCCCCAAATTCTCCCACGTCACTCCTCTGCTGCGATCACTTCACTGGCTACCGGTCGCTGCCAGGATCCGATTCAAAGCCCTGACCCTTGCCTACACTGCCGCCAACAGGACAGCCCCCATCTACTTGCAGGACATGACTCAATTCTATGTGCCTGCTCGACCACTCCGCTCTGCAGCAGCAGGGCGTCTTGTAACCCCTCCCACCCGCCCAAAGGGATCACAGAGCTTCTCCACCCTAGCTCCCCAGTGGTGGAACGAACTCCCCGTCCCTCTCCGAACCTCCCCCTCACTATCCATCTTCCGCCGTGGCCTGAAGACTCATCTCTTCAGACTATACCTAGAATAACCACCACCATGCTGTGTATATATATATAAAAAAAAAATAAATAAAATAAAAATAAAAAAAAACCCTTTTTCCTTGTCACTTGTTACATGTTGCCCCATCCCTGCACTTCTTGGTAAATTGTATTTGTCCTAATACTCTAGCTTAATCTTCTGCCTAGTTTGGCTCTGCAGATGTTAGACCAGGATAGTGTTCATTGTTCTCAGCTAGAAATGGCTGTACAAAATAAGTAATTGTACCTTACTGAACCCGTGTTCAGCAGTTGTCTACGATCATGAAAATGCACTTCTTGTACGTCGCTTTGGATAAAAGCGTCTGCCAAATGAATGTAATGTAATGTAATGTAATGTATAAACAAATGAAATAAAAATCTGATTAAAACAAAAAACAAAACCAAAGAGATAGTATATGTATGTTCATTATCAAAAGTGCATGTATAGTTCATTAACTCTCAACAAAATAATTAATAATGAAAAGGCAATTAATTAATTATAATTACTAAATTGATTTCCTCTATAGTACTCTTTCAGCATGAAAGACTGTGGTCCTTTGTAAGGTAAAATTTGTATTTATATTAACAAGCAAATATAGTCTCCAGTACAACATGAAACCGGGTAAAAGCAGGTCAGTTATAATACATTGTTGTTCAAGTACCAGCTTTATACCCCTTTCGCAGACGAAACTGTACCAACAAGGTTCCAGGTAACCAAAATGGTCACTGTTACCTCTGTATGCATGTCTGTTCCCTTCTGATAGGCTATTAAAACACCCCCCTTTGTATTTCCACATCTCCGGTAGGTTGATCCCAAATTAACATTCATGCATCCATTGCATTAACCAAATGGTCATTTTTATCTCTGTGCACGTGCCTCCTATTTGGTTTTGAAAGCCATCAACCACCCTCCTTTGATCATTTCACATGTCCAGCAGGTCTACCCTAGTTCAAGTCAACACCCAGGCATGCTGAGGCAGATTAAAAACAGCCACATTTCCTTAAAAGTACCTCATCTATAATTTGTTCAGTTTCACTGGGATGATGTCATTGTTACAACTACTTTCACTGGGCATATCTGCAGGGGTCCAACATTCTCATCTTTTTTCAAACAGGGAGAGAAGTATGGGAACACTCTCTCAGTAAATGTGTCTGTAAAAGTGTAAATGAGTGACGTGTCACTGGAGTCGAAGAAGGACACCTCACCCCTGTCATAGTCCAGCTGCACTCTGATGCTCTGGGGCTTCCTCTTCAGTGTGAGGTCAGTAACTCCAGCCACTCCGTGATCATTACCATTCCTCAGCATTGTGGCCCAGAATCCACTTTCTGGACTGTATGTTAGACCCCCCTTCCTACTGATGGACTCTTTCACCACTCCTATATCCCGCTTGTTCCCAACCTCCACCTCCCAGCTGTGTTTCCCCGAGGTAAACCCTTCAGATCCAATCACATTCGTACAGTAGCTAAACCTCTCTGTGTTGGCAGGATATTTCTGGTCTGTACATGTTTCTCTCACAATGGTCAGATCAGAGAGCGAGAGATAGGTAGGTATGTACGGTATTGGGATCCAGCACCACAGGAGCTGAAATATCAATAAGAACAATACTTAAAATTAAAATGCTCTATTCAGATCAGGTCACATACACAGGAAATTGTATATAATAGATATGGATTCTAATGTACTGTAATTTACTGATTTATGCTTCAAATAAAAAAAAACCTATTTACATTATGAAATTTAATAAATTAACACATATCAGCAAAATTAAACGTGCACAATTCACACAACTAATAAACCATATTATGAATTAGGTTGCATATGTCATATTAATTCTGTTTACTCGTGTTCTGATATTAAATTGAGAGCAGTGTAGTGCAGCCCATAGCATCTTCCTAAAAATGGAGGAAACTGAGACAGGGTGACTCTTTACTGTTAATCTTTAGCACCATTTCAATATACAGCTTGTTTCTTCAGATTCAGGTGTTCAATAATTTTTTCCAAAAAACACAATTTCACCACCTGACCCAGATACTCACTGTACTGAACCATCCCCAGCATCTTCTCCCAGACCCTGAACTTCAGGTTGCCCAGGTGTTTGGCCACATCTACCAGTGCCCCTGAGAGCAGCTCTGGATCCTGCAGTGTGCACTGGGCTCTGTAATGACAAGCAGGAGTCACTCAGACTTTGAAGTTTCAGGTGACTTAAACAGACAAGACAAAATGAGATTTGCATACCTTGCATTGATGTTTTGCAGTCCCGAAACATCACAGTAGATGTATGCATGAATAAATTATTCAGTACACCTTAAGAGACCTGTAAAAAATAAGTAGAAATCACTGTTATGTTCAGTAACTGCAAAAATAAAGGATACAAAGGATATTGAATGCAGGTGTTTCCACACAGGTGTGGTTCCTGACTTACATCCCAGCATGCTCTCGGTTGTCTATAAAAATCCAGGGCAAGCCCAGCTGGCCATTATTTTTGCTACTATGGCTACAAGAGATCTCAGTGACTTCAAAAATAGTGTCAGCTGCAGTTAGTGTTCAGCGTCATTGGTAAGAATGGTCAATGACAGGACTGTGGAGCACATACTTCTTGAATGTGATGTCCGTGCCATGCTTTCAGATGCAAGGCAAAACAAATACATCTAGAGCATGACTTCATCAGTTTGTTTTGGACTTGTGGCAGTTTGTCATGGTTCTGTGGATGAAACCCACGTGGACTCGGGGAGAACATGCAAACACCCCACAGAAAGGCCCCAAGCCAAGATTCAAACCCACAACCTTTTTGCTGTGAGGTGACAGTGCTACCCACTGCACCACCGCACCACACACTTTTTTATTATGATTATGTTATTATATGTATAATTTATATCAGACTTTAAGAAATGTTAAAGCATTGAAAAAATAGATTTGACTTATTGGAACAAGATTTTCTTGTAGGCATATGTAGCTCTTGCCTCCACCAGCAGTAAACTCCTTGGGGATTTATGTACTCTCTGGTTGTTGCTCAGTTATCTCCCCAAATATGTAGCAGAGTTTAACAGCAGTTTTTGTTAGAGTATTGA
>NW_026986361.1:0-40767 GCF_018555375.3 Anguilla rostrata
TACACTGAGCCTGGGAAAAAAAAACAATAAACAGCCCAAAAGTGTATGCACGCACACATACACACACACACACACACACACACACGCACACCCACACAAGCACAAGCACATACGCACACACACACGTACACACACACACACACACGCGTGCGCACGCACACACACACACACACGCACACACGCACATACGCACACACACACATACGCACACGCGCGCGCACACACACGCACACAAGCACATACGCACACACACACACGTACACACACACGCATACACACACACGCGTGCACACACACACACGCACACAAGCACATACGCACACACACACGCACACGTGCGCGTGCACACAGACACACGCACACACACACACACACAAGCACATATGCACACACACACATACACACGCACACACACACACAAGCACATACGCACACACACACGTACACACACATGCACACACGTACACACACACAAACACACTCAAATGTAACACAAGTGAAGGGGACAGGTGAAGTTTGAGGGTGTGTCCCATGTTAGACTGGTTAGAAGCGCATTCAGATATGATTTATATACTTTTCCATGCTTTCCACTCATAAAAGAAGGAATATGAAATGCAGTCCTTCAGGGAATGTTGCATAACTGCCAGCTAGTTCAATAATTTTTTTAAATTTCATTTAGAATACTTAACCCCCATTTTGTCCTCAGAGTTAAACATGCCCTATCCTGAATTTTAGTAGCCGTGAAAACACAAGAAAAGTCATTTTTTTAACATGCAATTTGATGACTTCCTGGAGTGAACATACCAGTACAAGTTTTACGTATTTCTATAAAATTAGTTCACCATCAAGGTACAAAGATTGTCTTACAGTTTTTTACGATTGCTTTGACTCATTTTGCACAACTGAGTTTCAATGTGCAAAACTCTTAACACAGAATGCTATACTGCTCATTTCGGTACAAAAAAGTAATATAGCATGCAAAATAAAAATACCAGTGTCAAATCAGGGAATATTATATGCAAAAGTTTATCACAGCAGCAGAACATTAGATATTTCAAACAATGAAGTTAAATCATTGCTGCATTTTCAATATACAACAGTCATCATCAAATAATGCTGCCAAACACAAAATCCTTCTGATCAAAAAAGAGTTTGAAAGTGTTCTTTGGCCATAATGCAAACAAACTGTGCAATGGCCATTTCCTCATAAGTACTTGAAATTATGTACAGCAAGCATCCCCTGTCTGCAATATAGCACTTGTGTTTTTATAAAAGACAAACAAAATATTAGATTAGATTATATATAAGTTTAATCATTAAAGAAAAATCATACAGTAATGCAGTACTGTAAACTCAACTGTATTGTACAGTAAAAACAAAAACAACAGTAAAAGCAAAAACAGTTACAGTTATAACAAACTCTACTGTAAAGTAAAAAAAAACAAAAAACTTATTTTCGGTGCTTACAATTTTTCTCGATTGCTAACACACTAAAACTGGTTCTTTTAGCAAAAACTCCCAAATTATTACTTCAGTTCTCAGAGGACCAACACATCTCTCAAAACTATAAACACTTTTCACTTGTTTTAACACATGCTGCAAATTGTTAAACTTTTTCTGCAAATCTCTACAAACAAATGCTCTCATGAATCACTGGTTACACACTGTGCTCATGCAACAAACACTAGTAGTCAAAACAGTTAACTCAAGTCATCACAACCTAAACTCAGGTAACACACCTTTCTCTAGGTGCAAACACTTGGCAGCAAAATTGTTTACACACCGGTCACAATCTCTGGATCAGTAAATAGGGCCACAGTTTGTGTGCTTTTGAACAATGGATCCTCAAAATGGACAAGCTATCCAAAGATCAGGAAGACAAAGGAGACGAAGAGGCAGGAGACAATTTGTCCCAGACGAAATACGTGCCACCTTGACCATGTGCTGGTGCATGGTATGATGATGAGGGAAGCTGGACAGAGAGTTCAGCCAAACTTGAATTGTTTCACAGTGGCATCCATTGTCCATACTTTCAGACAAGAAACCAGGTACTGTAATTTACTGTAATGTTACATATTGTATCTGCTGTACTACTGTGAGAGGATATGCTGCCTATGTAATGTTGAAGTGTATTTACAGACTATGTTCTTTAGATTTTATTGCTGTTTTTGTTTATAGTGCTGCATATACTGAGTTCCTTTTTTGAATGCTACTCTCCTTTGAAAATACTGCATTTTTTGTTCCTTCAACTGTGTTGTGTTTACAGTACTTTTCACTCAGCATCACTTTTCAGTATTACAAATAAAATATTTGGAAATTTGCACACTCCCTCATTTGTTAGTAGTGTAACATTGCAAAGATCAAAATCTGAAAACCATAAAATAAGTAGAATAACCAGGAGAAAATAACTCCTTAAACACTGCTATAAAAGGTTTTTGCAGTAGTGCTTTGAATTTATCTCACTGGTGTGTTATGGGTAATCTACATTGTCTGTGTTTTCGATGGCTTGTGTGCCATTTGAAGGCAAAGTCTAATTTTGATGGAAGAGCATATGTTTTTGAGAAGATAATTTGAGTTTGGCATGGATGTTTGAGGTTTGTGCTGATTGATGTGTAGTTTTGGGATTGTGTTAATAGTTCTGAGAAAAAGGGGAATTGTTTCATTAAATGTGTCTTAGCAATCTGTAAGCAGCATTTTGCCTCTCCACTGCATTTGTTCACAGAATTTCATCGACGTCGCATCTGATGTCTTCGTTGGCAAGACAGCGCTGGTAAATTCTTTTAGAGTGCCTTATCCACCCCTGACACTGCTGGGCTATAATGTAATCGCATGCCTCATCCATGGCGTTGCCTGCTTATATGGACGCCTATCGTATACCTTCCACCTCCAGGCCGAGAAAAACTCCATGATGGGGTTCAGAAAGGGGGAGTAATGTGGAAGAAATTTTGATCGGAACTCTGGATGGGCTGTAAACCAGTCTTGCACAGCCGATGCACGATGGAAGTTTACATTGTCCCAGACAATGATGAACACCATCTGAGCATTTGGCTGTATGAGACGGTTGTACAGCCCATCCAGAAAATGTATGAGGAGCACAGAGTTGTATGCCCCCAGCAGAGGGTCACGACCCTGTCCTTCGTTACCAACCTCAGCCTCACCGACCTGCTCCATGTTGTCAGAAACTGCCATTCAGGTTTCTAAGCAGCCTTTTATGTAGTGGTGAAGAGATTATCAATTGTGTTGACATGCTACTCACCTGGGCAAGGTTGTTGGAAGTACTGAGACATGACTACAAACACCTGTTGAATTGATTTAGTGATCTGAATTTGTAGTAATAAGAATTTGAACATTGTTGTAATATTAGGTGGCTGTATTCTGAGAATGGAGCATATGATTTAGAGTTTGGCACGTGGTATTAACAGTTTCGCACTTTGTATGTCAGCGTAGGATGTAGTGTCTCAAGGTAAGAATTCTGCAAGTCAGTTTAGCACTTTACGTTAACAGTTTTACATTTTGTATGTCAGCATAGGATGTAGTGTCTTAGAATATGAATTTTCAAAGTCAGTTTGGCACTTTGCATTTTGAGTTTTGTACATTGAAATTCTGCTGTGCAAAATGAGTCAAAGCAATCGTAAAAAACTGTAAAAGGTCTTAACCCTGCAGTCATAAAATCATAAGCCATAGTCAAAGTCAAAAGTCACACCTATTATAGCAAAACAATTAGTTATTATGGTGTGTGTTTCGTAGTAAAAAATAAGTGAAAACTGATTAAATACAGTCTCTGGGCTGTAAAGAAGGAAAATAGTTATTCACTGATTTATTGTTGAGCAACAGGGTATTTCTACATGAGAAATATTGATTTAGGGTTTAAAATTCAATGAAGAGACTTTTTTCCAGCGGGTCTGATGGAGGTGGGTCATTTTTGACCGGCATGGGAGGAATTTTGACCCTGTTGACATGCCGTGCATGGGTAATATGAAGACAGCATATGGGTAAATGAGTGATGTGCATGTCTAATTATGAATTAAAATGACATTATATTGTCATTGTACTGTCATTGTTCAATTCCAAAATTATTTCCATCAACTACTCATGAGTTAAAAAAACAATGTTCTTCTGTAGGCTATAATAACAGTTATTTATCGCATCACCATGGACAATGGCTTGCATCATTACAGGAAGCTATTGTTTCAGGACAGCATTCATATGCACTGTACATTCTATTCATTCAGCAGATGCTCTTATCTACAGTGACTTACAATAAAAGAGAACATAAGCACATCCATTAGAGTTATGTGAGTAACTGTGTTCCTGTAATCTTGCTCCTGTGATCTGTTGTTCTGTAGGTTTTCATTTCAACCCTATTTTACCATACCTGATTCTACTAATCAGCAGCTCAATGAGATCTCTAGTTGTTCAATGAGGTGTACTGTGTTAGGGCTGGAGTGAAAACCTACAGGACGATAGATCTCCAGGAACAGGGTTGGGCAGCCCTGCTATAATTGTGCCTAAAAATGTCCCCAAACCTTACAGCTTAAAGTTTAAAGCTTAGGGTTATGTTCCAGCTTAAAGCAGGAACATAAACCTAATTAGAGCTCTATATTATGCCCTGAACGCTGCTCAACTGGTAGGGAATCAAAAAGAGAGTCAACCATTTGACAGCATTTACTGGGTGCCTGTGTAGATCCTCACTCCCCAAATACATGGGCATGCACTTGCAGTTGACCATACTAAATAGAGAAGAAGTATTCCCAATCAAGAATGAAAATAATCTGCTAAGGGCTTCAGAATATTAAACACATGGGGCTGCTGTCTCCCAGAACCAGTCATTGACCATAGTCACAGAGACTTGCTACATTTTGTAGAGCCTCATTAGAAAGCCAGTATCACCAATAATCATATTGCATGAGTGAAAGGCACACTGTAGAATAATACATACAATATATATATATTTATACAGGAGGACTCAATAATGAAAAAAAACGAATAAAAAACATATGAAAACCTTTTCCTTAATTAAATATATTTAACAATCTATCAGGGTATTGTTTTTATTTACAGTTAAAACTTGTTTTGATTACCATTTTGAGCTTCCAGCCTCACAGTGTGATAAGCTTTTGTGCATGCATGTGCTTGAGTGTGTGCATGAGAGAGTAAGAATGTGTGCGGACATGTGCATTAATGCATGTGCATGTGATACTGACCTGGTTCTCAGATATTTGCATGAAGCGGGTGGTGAGGCACGCAATGTCAGGATCTGCCCTAATGTGTCTACAAGCTGCTTTCACTCTGTGTGTTTCTTTTCAAATTAAAACATTTTTCATTCTTTAAATTCCTTCCAGGCTATAAATACCTTTGGCGTTATCGTTCTCCACATGAGCCAAGCGCTGCTTTTCACCTGAAAGCTTCAAACCACCAAGTTCATCCGTCCGGCTCCTCTCTGTACGCAGAGACAGCTATTTGAGTATTGTTTTATTGCTATCTGTGTAAAAAGGTAGTAGAACTTTAAATGTGTGGGCATAACCTGGTTTTATGGGTTTCGTATTTAGGCAGTGGCAACTTAAAGCTGCTTGTAAAATGAATGAGCAGACAGGCAGCAGCTGGGGAAGCAGGTCACGCCACCGTTTCACTAAGAGCGTCTGGAGTCGATGAACACGGCAACCTGGAGAAAAGCTCTGAAAGATTTATGATTTTATTTTATTTATTTATTTATTTTTTGCAGGGTTGCTCGCTGGGTGGAAGCATATGTCTATCGTTTCAGCTTCAGATGCAGTGGAGAGAAGGAGATTGTTTTGTAGTAAGAGCCACTGCACAGCTGTTGTGTGAGTCAGAGAGTGGCAGAGAATTACCTGCCTGTGATTCCAAGCACACCCACAAGAGGCAGTAGAGAGCAGGAAAGCGATTTAACATCCGGAGTCCTGAAGAGCAATCATCCAAGTTAAACCACCCACTGGTTTAAGAAGGCAGTAAGGTGTCACTGGTAAAGCCTCATGTCATCACATCACAGAAGCGAATGGAACACGGAAGGGGAAGTGAATCCACAGGAAGTGTGGTCGTCAAGCATTTGGCACGGAAGTAATATCGCAGTGGTTTAGCACCTCCGCTGATAACTGGATCAGAAAAAATGAAATGGAGTTCAGCTCTTTGCACAAGACTACCTCAACAGGCTGGAGGAGAGAGGTAGTTGGAGACTCAGAGCCATTTAGATGAAGAGAATGGGGGATCAATAGAAAAAGAAAATAAAACCAAACCACGCCTAGAACTGCATGTCAGGCAAGCGCCATGATCTGAGCATGCTTACATACTACAAAGCATGCACAGAAGTATGGTATTTTGGAGCTGATGTGTGATAGGACTGCTATATCACTGAAGTAAGCAGCAGCGACACAGCACAGAAGCTCCATAGATGTGTTTTTTGCGAACTAGGGTGGAAAGGAAATAGCTTCATGTGCTGAAGCTCAGAAGCTTACCATAGTTATATATATATATATATATATATACTGTATATATATCAAAGAACACCCCACCCTCTCTCTCTCTCTCTCTCTCTCTCTCTCAAAGTTATATCTTTGAGCCTTTTGACAGCAAAGAAAGAGCCATTGTTTAGATAACAAGTTCTTTGAATTTGCAAACTGACACCATGTACGAAAAAGCCAAGAGCTGCAGTGAAACCATTAACCTAAATTCACCAAAACACACCAAGTCTATTTCTGCAGGGTAGTTACATTTTTGATAATTCAAGGAAAACTCATTTTTTTAAGACTTATTTTCTTGAATTTGTATGACTGTAGTGTTTTGCATCTCCTATAATTGTTTTAAAAAATGTCCCAAAACCTTGCAGCTCTGCTTAAGGCGGGTTCATAAATCTAATTAGAGCCCTAAATTATGGCCTAATGATGGTCAGCTGGCAGAATAGAAAAGTCAACTGGTGCACATCTTTAAATGTGTGCACTTTGGTATGTTGCTTTGGATAAAAGCTTCTGCTAAATAAATGTAATGTAATATAATGGGTGAAAGACGTCTGCTAAGGGCTTCAGCATATTAAACACATGGGCCTGCCGTTTCCCACAGCCACAGTTATTGACCATAGTCACAGAGACTTGCTACATTTTGTGGAGCCTTATCAGAAGACCACTAATAAGCATATTGTGTAAGTGGAAGACAGTTCCTTTCACTGTAGAATAGTCTAGAACTACCAAATTTCAAATGCCCATTTTGAGAACTTTCAATCTGGATTTAGGCCACATCATTGCATTGAGACAGCCCTTAGTATCCTTCTGCATGGTCTTCATATGAACACAGATTCAGGAAATATTTCCATATATGTACTAATGGTTCTCAGCACTGCAGCACTGCATTTGACACTGTTAATCAAAAAAATATCATTAGATTCATTAGACTCTCAGGTCTAGTCTTAAATTGGTTTAAGACCTATCTACAAAAGCAGTCTACTTTATTTCTACTGGTCATTTTGTCTCTGAAAGGCCCAGTGTGTCATCTGCAGTGGTTTAATCCTTGGCCCTCTCTTATTTAATCTATATACTCCCACTCGGTCCCATCATACAAAGTCATAACATTCATTATCATAATTATGCAGATGACACCTGGTTTTATGCATCTTTCTTCTGGGGACTGATTCAAGGTACTTAAAAAATACATTATTGGATGTGTCAAAATTTCCTTCAGCTAAATAAAAAATAAAATTGAAGGAATTATCTTTGGTAATATGGAAAGGAGGCTGTAAATTAGACACCCATTTAAAGGCTGTAAAACACCTTGATTCCCTGTCTAAGAAGAGTAAAAGCAAAACTATGAATCCTGGTGTGGCTGTAGATTATAATTTAAATTTTAACACCCTCATGAATAGCATTACAAGTTGGTAAATGGACTGCATTTATATAGCGCTTTTATCAAAAGCGCTTTACAATTGATGCTTCTCATTCGCCAGAGCAGTTAGGGGTTAGGCGTCTTGCTCAAGGACACTTCGGCACATCCAGGGTGGGGTTTGAACCGGCAACCCTCCGACTGCCAGACAATCACTCTTACCTCCTGAGCTATGTCGCCCCACAAGTTTAGTTGTTTACCATCTCAAAATATAAAAAAAAAATAAGAGACTTAATGTCCAAACTGAACTTAAAATGCTGACACCATGCCTTTATTAGAAGTTGGCTAGGCTACTACAATGATCCTTTGTCTGGTCACCCACAAAAATGACTACGGTTGCTACAGCTTGCACGGAGTATAGCACAGTGGGTAAGGAGCTGGGCTTGTAACCGAAAGGTCGCAGGTTTGATTCCCGGGTAGGGCACTGCTGTTGTACCCTTGAGCAAGGTACTTAACCGAAATTGCTTCAGTTGTATAAATGGATACAATGTAAAAATGCCATGTAAAAAGTTGTGTAAGTCGCTCTGGATAAGAGCGTCTGCTAAATGCCTGTAATGTAATATGTAATACAGCTTGTCCAGAATGCGAAATTATTTGTATTTATCTGATGTGTTTTAAAATGTTGGTGTTTTTAAAATAATAAGTTTTTTTTAGTCTTTTGAAAATAAAAAATAAAAAAAAAAAAATAATTATAATTTCAAATGTATTGTTAAATTGAACTATTACCTTGTTTATACTATTAACTATTAATCTTGTGGAGCACATTGAATTTTCCTGTATGAAAGCCATCCATTCATTATCTATTCCTGCTTATCCTGAGCAGGGTCGCAGGGGGTGCTGGAGCCTATCCCAGTGTGCATTTGGCAAGACGCAGAACTATACCCTGAACAGGCCACCAATCTATCACAGGGCACACACACCATTCACTCCTGTGGGCAATTTGAAGTCTCCAATTAGCCTACCTGCATGTCTTTGGACTGTGGGAGGAAACCGGAGCACCTAGAGGAACATGCAAATTCCACATGGAAAGGCCCCAGGCCTAGAGTCGAACTCACGACCTTCTTGCTTTGAGGTGACAGTGCTACCCACTGAACCACCATTCCACCCTCCTGCATGAAATGTACTTTATAAATAAAATGTGCTTAGCATTTTGCCTTTAGACCCAGTGGTGCACCAATGCGCCCTTTAATTCCCTTCAGAGCAGTCAGTTCAGGCACAATATCATCTCTGTTAGTGAGAGAGTACAAACACACTAAAGTATTTCCTACAGACTGGGAACAACAAGCCTGATCAGAAGGTTTGTGCTGGTTTTAAAGCACATATGGGTGTGTTCTGTCCTAAGTTAAGTAGGTCAGAGTGTGGCACAGTGGGTAAGGAACTGCGCTTGTAACCGAAAGGTCTTAGGTTCGAATCCCGGGTAAGGACACTGCCGTCGTACCCTTGAGCAAGGTACTTAACCTGCATTGCTTCGGTATATATCCAGCTGTATAAATGGATACAATGTAAAGTGCTAAGTTAAAAAAAAAAGTTGTGTAAGTCGCTCTGGATAAGAGCGTCTGCTAAATGCCTGTAATGTAATGTAAAGTAGAGATGAAAGTGGAATATCAGACTGAGAAAATGAGTTTGTAAAATGGCAGCTAGAGCTTTGATTCCTGAGGATGAGCTCTGCTGCTGTATATGTTGGGATATTTTTAAAGAGCCTGTTGTCCTCAAATGCAGCCACAGCTTCTGTAGAGTGTGTCTGCAGCAGCACTGCCGTTGCCGTTTCTACCCTCTTCCCCACACTGCCGGCGGGGCTCTTGCCCCAATCTTCAGGAGTGCTTCGAGAGTCTCCCCCACCTCTGCAGTCCAGCCCCTCTTTCGTCATTGCCTCCACCCTGCCCACATCTGTTTGCAGGAAGAGGCTTGCTCCTGTGGGGGTTTAGGCCAGGGTTGTCTGTAAAGCGTATTGTGACAACTGCTGTAAAATATGCTGTACAAACAAAATTTGATTGATTGATTGATTGATTGAGCACTGGGAAGAGAAGAGCTCTCAAGAGTGTCCCATCTGCAGGAGAAAAGCTTCTATGGAAGATCCTCCTATAAACCTGGCTTTAAGAAGCATTGTGGAGTCCCATTTGAAGCAGAAGAGTGAGAGTAAAATTGCAGACAAGAGTGATGCTCACTGTCCTCTTCATGGGGAGAAACTTCTATTGTTCTGCGAACATGAAAAGGAGCCTCTCTGTGTGCTCTGTCAGACTTCAAAAAAACACAGAAACCACCCAGTCTGTCCAGTGGAAGAGGCTGCACTGGAGCTGAAGGTATTCTACTTTAAGTCAACTTTTTCATATTCTCAAGACAAAATATAATATGAGCAAAATCTTTGTGTGTAAAACGTTCAGTTCTGACAGGTAACTGTGATATGAGGGCTTGTAAATACATTCAGGGGAAGAGGCAGCACTAAATCAGAAAGGCTTGTTTTCAATTAACAAAACATTAGGCATTTTACATTTTCAGTACAATGCACTATAAATAAAATGTAGGCATGGTTAACTCTTAACTTACAGTTGTGCTTGGGGAGACTTTTATAGGGAATATGGTTACAAAAAGAAAACACTGAAGTACACAGTGCAATTTTATAAATATGTAGCAATGATGTGTCGAATGAGATGTACTGACATCACAAATGGAAGCATCACGTACAGTAAGACCTATCTTCTGACATAATAAAGGTCAATACCTAAAAAAACTGCTGTTAAATATACTTCTACATATTTGGGGAGATAACTGAGCAACAACCAGAAAGTACATAAATCCCCAAGGAGTTTACTGCTGGTGGAGGCAAGAGCTACATATACCTACAAGAAAATCTTGTTCCAATAAGTCAAATCTATTTTTTCAATGCTTTAATATTTCTTAAAGTCAGATATAAATTATACATATAATAACATAATCATAATAAAATGTGTGTGGCACGGTGGTGCAGTGAATAGCACTGTCACCTCACAGCAAAGAGGTTGTGAGTTTGAATCTTGGCTTGGGGCCTTTCTGTGGGGAGTTTGCATGTTCTCCTCGAGTCCACGTGGGTTTCATCCGGGTACTCCGGTTTCCTCCCACAGTCCAAAGACATGCAGGAGGCTAATTAGAGACTCTAAATTGCCCATAGGTATGAGTGTGTGAGTGAATGGTGTGTGTGCCCTGCGATATATTGGCGGCCTGTCCAGGGTGTATTCCTGCCTCTCACCTAATGCACAAGCGACCCTGCTCAGGATAAGCGGGTATAGATGATGGATGGATGGATGGATAATAAAATTTCCCCTACTACATTTCAAATGAACTTAACAAGTGATATTGACCTTCTCTTCCATTGGAGATTACTGTACCATTTGTGTCTTTCTGTAAGTGATAATTGTTTCATATCACTCCAGGAGAAACTCAGGCCAGCACTTAATCTTATTAAAGAAACACTGAAAAACTTTACTGAGGTTGAACGAGAATGTAAAAAAACAGCACAACACATCAGTAAAGCAATTAGGAATACTTTATAGCTTCACAAAAGTACAAAAACATTTTTGGTTAATGTTGTGTGTGATGAGCATAACAAACACAAATGCTGCCACACATAAATAACAAAACATAGTTACTTCCCTCAGGTTTAAAATAATGTGCTTTAATTGCAGAGTCAGGCCCAGCACACAGAGAGGCAGATATAGGCAGAGTTTGAGAAGCTCCACCAGTTCCTGCAAGAGGAAGAGGAGGCCAGACTAGCTGTACTGAGGGAGGAAGAGGAGCAGAAGAGTTGGATCATGAAAGAGAAGTTAGAACACATCACCAGACACATATCCAACATTACTGACAAAATCACAGCTATTGAGAAGGCCATGAACACTGAAGAGACCTCCTTTTTAAAGGTACAGTAGGAGCTTGATTTACAGTCAAAACTCAACAGACATTTCAATATGCTGGTTTGTGGTTTTTGATTCCTCTCTATCTGGGTTTATAAGGCAGTGTACAAGCTTGAAATGTATGCGTAGTGTGCGCTGTTGTTAGTTTTATTCCATAAGCCTCCTGTGCTATTTTCAGATTTTACTTTGCAGATGCAGTGAAGAATAAATTCATCCTGTCAGCTCCATGCTGTAGGATTTACATCTGGGCCTTCAGTAGTAGGGTTGGCCCGAGGCATAAATGGTCTATGCGGTTGTTTAGGGCCATAACCGCTGATATAAGGAGGGGGGCCACACGGCCACAAAAGGTGGGGGGGGGGGGGGGGGTGGCGGGGGGCCCCTAGGACAGATTTGCTTAGGGCCACAAAAATCCTAGGGCCGGCCCTGTTCAGTAGCTTGACCTGCCACCCAGCCATTGGTCTCAAACTCTTTTCTTTCCTTTTACTTGACAATTATTAGCATAATCAAGAGTAATTGGCATTGGCAAGTAATCACAAAGCTGTCTCTGATAATAATAGAATAATAATTACCGTAAAACTTTCCAAGTTTGTCCAAATGTTATTGCTTGGTGCATATAATTAATTTGTTTCTCATCCATCATCAATACATCCTACATTCAGCGCAAACATATCATGCGCTCCACCTAATCTGTATTACAACACTCAAACTATGAATCATACTGCACATGTAATCTATAATTCATAATTTCCACACATTTAACATCTACTAATTTGTATACCCACACACGCAAGCATAAACACGCTGATATACACACACATACTCACACACACACACACACACACACACAGACCTGTGTGGCCACATAAATTCACATACACAAGCTCTATATCTCCCACAGGAAGATGATGGTATCAGTTTGGAGGTTATTCCCTAAATTCTGGCATGAATTTTAATTATATGTGTGATAGTTAGGGAATATCAACCGGAATAGGGTGGCAGTAATGATCACTTTAAAGATTAAAATTACTCAAGGCCCAGTGCTACATCCAGTGGTGCACTACTGCACCCTGTAAATCCCTCCAGATCAGTCAGCTCAGGCACATTATCATCTCTGTACACCCAACACCTTTGCTGGAGTTCATCATGTGAAAACATTCACTCCCACATTGACACTAAAGGCTCTCTCAGGACATACAGTACAGTAGAGACAATGGAAACAGCAGATAACTGTACTTTGTCTTTCATTTGTGTGTGGAAAAGGCCCAGAAATGTAATGAGGCACCTTCAGTCCAAACACCCCTTAACTGCATCTATTAAATGACAATAAAGTGAGCACTTTATGTAATTAAATTAATCTTGAGGAATCGCAAACAAATCAGCCATGTTACCAGAACATTTGTGTCTGTCTGAATTATATGAATAATTATATGAATATTGCAATCACTGCTTTTTCTTACTGTGTGCAGGTTCGGTATTGATGGGCTTTGAGAGTTGTGTGTGGTGGGGAATCAGTTGGTCAGAACTTTTGAGCCATATTCAGAAAGAATTGTGAACAACTTATCCATATTGAGGGTGCAACATACACTGTAAAAAAGATGTATAATTACAAGCAATATACCATAAAATTTCACATTACTTCACACGTAATTCACCTTTTTTAAATGTCAGGGGCCTGTGAAATTACAATTATTTATTTTTTTTTCCAGTTATTTTATGGTTAACACAATAATGAATACAAAACACTGAAAACATATTAAAGAAAATATATTCAAAAATGACCTGATATTTCTCCCAATATTTTCAGATTTTGTCCATTATTTTTGTTATTCTGTTGTGGTTCACTAAAAAATTAATTAAATTAATGTATTTTTACAAATCAGTATTAAAAATACAAAACAACCAAACATCATATTGGGTTTTTAGTTTTTGAAATGCAACAATGAAATGCAAGTTTTCTGAACTGATAGATGGCACAACTTCATTTTTAAACATATAACTAAAAAATATTAGTGAAGCAAGTTTCCTTGAAATTTTTAGTATTCTGAACCTTTTTATAATGTGTTAACCATTAATCATATGAGGCCCTTCAACAAATATAGTGAAGTGCAAAACCATGATACGGGACATTGTACATTGGCTTTAGAAGATTATTGATAAATAATCAATGTATTGAAACTAGTGTTCATCATGGAGATGGGCTAATCTCTAATCACAAAATGACTATTATTTTGCAGTGTAAAGCCAGGTGAATGATTCCCCTATCAACTGGGTTTTCCAAAAAAGGACACACCACACTGTGAATAAGGGAATAAAATGTAAATAAAAAAAAACAGTATTTTACCATATTTTATATTTTTCCAGATTCCAGATTTTTTTTTTTTTTTTACAAAACACTTTCTGAGATACTGTAGATAATGGCAATATATAATTACAGGTATTTAGCAGACGCTCCTACCCAGAGTTACTTACAATTTGTTTGACACAGCATTTTCATTGTATCCATGTGTACATCTGGATATATACTGAAGAAATGCAGGTTAAGTACCTTGCTCAAGGTTAGAACAGCAGTGCCCCATCCGGGAATCAAACCTGTGAACTTCGGTTACAAGCCCAGCTCCTTACCCATTATACTACACCACTAAATCATTATTTAACAGCCATCTAATGAAATATCAGGATTTTCAAAAGGGCAGTGGTTCTATAGGTAGGCCCTTAAATACAGTTACAGGTGCCAATTAACTCCCAATGAACTCCTAATTATGACAATTGTCCAATCAGAAGCTTCTAAAAAGTCATTACATCAATTTCTGGAATCTTCCAGATTGTCTAAAGAGACAGTCAACTTGGTGTATGTAAACTTTTGACCCACTGGAATTCTGATATAGTGAATTAAATCTGAAATAAATCTGACTCTAATTGATTGTTTTAAAATTCTGATCTGATGTGCATAAAGTAGATGCCCTAATTGACTTTCCAAAATAAATATATGGTAACATGAAATGCGCAGAGTTGAGAAAAAAACCGACTTTGAATATGAATATGAAGGGGAACAGCTTATTCTTTGTTAAATTGTCTAAATATCGTTCTGTCCTAACTTAAGCAAAAATGAAAGTGAAAATATCAGACTGAGAGTCTGTAAAATTTCAGTTGAAGTTCCTGAATTTGAATTTCCTTAAAGTTGAATTTTCCTCGTGAAGTTGCACGAGCTTTGTTGTTGTGTGTGTTGTAATCTTTAAAGTTATGTTGTGTTATGCTGAAATGCAGCCACAGCTTTTGTAGAGAGTGTCTGAAGCAGTACTGGGAAGAGAAGAGCTTTTGAGAGTGTCCCATCTGCAGGAGAAAGGCCTCTGTGGATTCTCCTCCAGTAAACCTGGCTTTAGGAAGCACTGTGGAGTTTTACTTCAAGCAGAAGACTGAGACTCAAATTACAGACATGAGTGACACTCACTGCAGTCTCCATGGCGAGAAACTTCTACTATTCTGCGAACATGACAAAGAGCCTCTCTGTCTCGTCTGTCAGACTTCAAAAAAACACAGAAACCACTCGGTCTGTCCAGTAGAAGAGGCTGCACTGGATCTGAAGGTATTTTAAATCTATTTCATGTACTCAAGACACAATGAAACATTAGTAAAATGTCTCTAAAAACATTCAGTTCTGACACACAGCTGTAGTCATGTAAATAAATTCAGGTGAAGACGCTGCACTGTATCTTAAAGTCTCGTTTTCAACCATAAAAACTTTAAGTATTTGAGATTTTCAGTACAATTCACTGAGTAAAATGTGGGCAATGTTGTCTTGACTAACAGTTTTACTTGGGGAACTTTTACAGGGAACGTGGCTCCAAAAAGGAAACACTGAAATACGTCATGTGATTGAATAAATACTATGTTGTAGTTAGATGTACTGGGAGCATAAACACAGATGTCAGACAAGAGCTTTACTCAAACACAATGAAGGTCAGGTCCTAATAAAACTGCTGTTAAATGCTTGGGGAGAAAAATGAGCAACAACCAGGAACAACCAGGAAGTACAGAAATCCCCAAAGAGACAAGAGCCATATATATGTACATGAAAATGTTGTTCCAAAGCGTCAACCCAAGTTTATTAATGCTTCAGGATTTCTTGAAATTAGCTATGAATTGTATAAAATACAACCCAGTAAAATTGTTGTTTTGTAATCCTACATTTGGAAAAAAAAAAAGTAGTTTAATTGTCCAGCAAATGCTCTCCTTGTAGAATAGCTATTTTACATATGACATTTCCCGTGTAGGCTACTTAATAAGTTATACAGGCCATCACTTGAAATACAGCTGGGGTATTACTGTGTGATTTGTGTGTTTCCGTAAGTGACAGACGGCTGTGGTGTGAGGTCTTGTAAATACAGACAGTCTGGCCTCCACTTCCACTTGCAAAGACAGCAACAGGAACAAACCTGCTGATAAGGCAAAAGCAGGAAGAGGCAGTACTGTATCTAAAAGTGTGCTTACAACCATTAAAACATCATGTATATTAGACGTTCAGTGTAGGGCTTTATGAATAAAATGCAACCATGGTTAATCTTGATTGACAGTTGTGCTTGGGGGCCTTTTACAGAGAATATGGCTCCAAACATGAACAATGAAATACAGAGCCATTTTAGAAATATGTAGTAATGATGTGTCAAATTAGAAGTACTGACAGGACAAATGGAGATATCACACGTGACCTTTAATATAATAAAGGTCAGAACCTAATAAAACTGCTGCGAAAAACTCCGTTTATTTGCTTGGGGAGAGAACTGAGCAACAACCAGGAAGTAAAATCCACAATGACTGGTGGAGACAAGAGCTATACATATGCGTAAAAAATTCTTGAACCAATAAGTCAAATCAATTTTAGAAGTGCTTTAACATTTCTTACAGTCTACTATAAAATATATGAAATTACAACCCAGCAAAAGTAATTTTTTTAATCATATATGCTGTAAAATTTGACTGGTTTAATTGTTTTGAAAATTCATCACATAAAATGTTATGCTGTGTTATAAGTACTGTATGTTTCACTGATCTTTACTTAATTTGTAGCAGGACTATTTTCCTGACTACTTCTCCCATGTTCTTAATAAGCTGTTGTGACCTTCACTTGTATTGCAGCAGGGGTATTACTGTGCCATTTGTATCTTTCTGGAAGTGATAACTGATTAATTTAACTCCAGGAGGAACTCAAGCCTGCACTTAATCATATTAAAGAAAAACTGAAGAGGTTTACTGAGGTTGAACAAGAATGTAAGAAAACAGCTGAACACATCAAGGTAAGGAAAGCAATTACGAATACTGTTTAAGTACACAAAAATACAAAAGAATAGTTTTTTGTTGTATGTTCTATTTGACAGGCATAACAAATACACTGGCTACCACACTTAAATAACGAAACATAGTTACACTATTCAAGTTTAAAATAGTGTGTTTGAATTGCAGAGTCAGGCCCAGCACACAGAGAGGCAGATAAAGGCAGAGTTTGAGAAGCTCCACCAGTTCCTGCGAGAGGAAGAGGAGGCCAGACTAGCTGCTCTGAGGGAGGAAGAGGAGCAGAAGATTCGGATCATGAAGGAGAAGATAGAAAACATCACAGGACACATCTCCACTCTTACAGACAAAATCACTGCTATAGAGAAGGCGATGGACACTGAAGACACCGCCTTTTTACAGGTAAGAGCTAGATTTACTGTAATTCAGTATGCTGGTTTGTGGTTTTTCACATTTGGCTGTGTTCCCTTATTCTGCACCAATGCAGCAGTAGCCTACTGTGACAGTGTCAAACTCAGGGTGCAGGTGTTCATAGAGATTCATCAGCACATTTTAAAATGTCATCACGTGTTTTTTTAAAATGTATTTTTGAATTTTGTGAAAATTGATGTCACCAGAAAGTCAATAGAAAACATCACGACTGCAGAGTAGGACATGTCCTGTATAATTTACAGAAGGCCTCATTTTCCCCACATAATTGTCTTTCACCATTGTGTCTTCTATAATAGCAATGGTACTGCACACCACATGCAGGCAACTGCTGCAAAGTTCAAGACAGAGGGATGAAACTGCCTGTTCACTCTCTAGATTTTCAGTCAGTTGATTCAGAGTTGCTGAAAAATCTTCCAGCCACATGGTAGCAAAATTAATGATCAACAAAACCTGCCCAGCATATTTATACACAACCGTGAGAATGCTGGGATATTCATTGCTTAATTATCTCACGAGTCACACCTGTGTGGAAGCTCCTGCTTTCAATATTATTTGCATCCGTCATTTATTCAAGTGTTTCCTTTATTTTGACAGTTACCTGTTATTTACATACCATCATTCATATTTGCTTACTGTGAAAATTACATAACTTTTATTTGCATGGCTCTAGTTTTTCACTTATTGTTACCTGTCTCTCATAATGGTCTCTACTTAATACCTTTATACAAGTGTACATCTTTTCAAAATTATGCTGTTATCCTGTGTTTTTCAGAGCTTCAAGGACATCAAGGAAAGGTATGTAGACTCTGACCTCATTTTTATCTTGTCTGTTTAAGTCACTTTTAACTCCAGAGTGACTCCTGCTTGTCATTATAGAGCCCAGTGCACACTGCAGGATCCAGAGCTGCTCTCAGGGGCACTGATAGATGTGGTCAAACACCTGGGCAATCTGAAGTTCAGAGTCTGGGAGAAGATGCTGGGGGTGGTGCAGTACAGTGAGTATCTGGGGCAAATGTTGAAATCACATTATTTGTGAACATTTAATGAAGACATCAAACTCAAAAAAACCGAGCTGTATGATGTGAAAGATAAACAGTTCAGAATCATCCAGTCTCAGTTCCCTTCAAGTTTAGGAAAATTCTGGGGCTGCACTGCACTGCTCTAATTTGAGTATCAGAAAACAAGCAAGCACAGAATTAGTGCACTATTTAAAACTTAATTAAAGCTTAAGTTTGTAGGTTTGGAGAAAAGATAGCTAGATTCTTTTTTGAAACATCCTATCCCCCTCCCACCCCTCCCCTCTGCACTCCCTTCAGGCCCCTCCCTATAAGGCCTAATTCATATTAGGAACTATTAGCTGTGTGAATTATGTGCATTGAATTTGCTATGATATGTGTTAATTTATTAATTTTCATGATGCAAACAGGTTTCGTATTTAAAGCATAAATCACTATGACTACCGTGTATTTGAAATCAAAACAATGATATACAGTTTCCCAAGTATGTGACCTAATCTGAATAGAGTGTTTGAAATGTGCCTCTTGTCACAGCCTTTAAAATATCTTTCTTCTTAATATTTCAGCTCCTGTGGTGCTGGACCTCAATACTGTACGTGCCACTCTCTCCCTCTCTGATGATTTGACCGCTGTGAGACACACAGGTACAGACCAGAAATATCCTGACAACCCAGAGAGGTTTAAACCCTGTGTGAATGTGCTGGGATCTGAGGGGTTTACCTCAGGGACACACAGCTGGGAGGTGAAGGTTGGGAATAAACCTGAGTGGACTATAGGAGTGGTGAAAGAGTCCATCAGTAGGAAGGGAAATATAACATGCAGCCCAGAGAGAGGATTCTGGGTCTTAATGCTGAGGAATGGTGATGAGTACTGTGCAGCTGGAGTTACTGACCTCACACTGAAGAGGAAGCCCCAGAGCATTAGAGTGCAGCTGGATTATGACAGGGGGGAGGTGTCCTTCTTCCACTCCAGTGACATGTCACTCATCTACACTTATGAAGACACATTTACTGAGAGAGTGTTCCCATACTTCTCTCCCCGTTTGAAAGAAGATAAGAATGAAGGACCCATGCAAATATCCCCCTTGAAAGTTTCTGTGGAAGTGACGTCAAACCAGCGAAGGTATTTGTTTAAATAAAAAGAACAAAGTAGAGTTGTTGTATTTAGAAAGAACTTTTGTTGATTCAAATGTGCCTCAGCATGCCTGGATGCTGACTTGGGTACTCTGGGGTAGACTTGCTGGAGATGTGAATTAATGAAGGTGAGGTGGTTGATGGCCTACCAGAACCAAATGGGAGGCAGACACTCACACAGAGGTAGCAGTGGTGATTTGGTTAATGTAATCAGTCTCAGTATGCATAAATACTGATTTGGGACAGACTGGAGGAAATGCAAGGGGGAATGTTTTAATAGTCTGTCAGAAGAGAGCAGACATGCATACAGAGATAACAATTACCGTTTGATTACCTGCAACCTAATTTCTAGATATTGTTCTGGAAATGGGGTACAAAGCTAGTGCTTGAACAACACTGTATTGTAACTGACCTGTTTTGTTTTTACCTCATATCTTTGATGCTGTACAGGAGACAATTTTTGTTTATTAATAATTTAAATAATAATTTAAAATAATTTAATCATTTAAAAACAATATTTTTTTAAATGCAGATGCGCTATCCTGGCTAAATCAAATTCTTTTATATCTGATTGATTTCATTTCTGGGTGGATAAGGCAGTGTACAAGCTTTAAATATATTGCTTCAGTCTCCTGTACACTTTTCAGATTTTACTTTGCAGATGCAGTGAAGCATACATTCACCCTGTCAGCTCCATGCTGTAGGATTTACATCTGAGCCTTCAGTAGCTTCACCTGCACATCTGTCATTGGTCTCTCATTCCCTTTCCTTGAATGTCAGTTATTATACGACAGTTATAAGAATAATCACCCATAATTAAATAATTGATTTACACAATTCAAATGATTTTACATGAATGACTTTTTCTACAAGGCAATAACAATAAAAAAATATATATTCAAACACAACCCCATATTTCTCCCAATATTTTCAAATTTGTCCATTATTCTACTGTTGTGGTTCACTGAAACATGAATAAAATGAATGTAGTTGTACATATCAATATTAGTAAAAATACAATACAACCTAGTTAATTAACCCTCTACAACCTCATGTTTCTAATGTCCCCCATTGTGGTTCTGTGCTCACTCTACTCCAGAATATTTGATAATAATATGATTAATGGTCAATTATGATTAATATTCATTAACATGTTCATCAGCAGGGCAAGCCATACTGTAAAAAAGTACAGAATAATCATAATTTCAAGCCAATTTGTTTCACTAATTTTTTAGTTTTGAGCATAATTTAGATTTTGTGATCAATTTATGCTCGTGAAGATCAGTTAGTTCAGAAAAACTTGCCTTGAAATGTTCAGTATTTTAGCTTTTTTGACAGTGTATAATCTAAAAGAAACCAATGTATAACAGTCTCAAAACAGTACCCCATAATCAGAAGAAAAATAGGTTGGTGCATGACAGTTGTTGATGTTGATGTTTCACTTATTTTATCCACCCCAGTATGTTTTTTTACTGACAAAGGGCCAAATTGCTTACATTTTTTTCCACTAAGATATGTTTTAATGCCTTGATTTTATTTTATTTTTTTCCCCACAAACACATTTATTTTTTACATTGCCTCTGTGTAAAATTATTCGTCTCATAAACTTGGTTTTGTATTTTAATGAAGTAATAAAATGAGCGACATGGTGGTGCAATGGGTAACACTGTCACCTCACGTAAAGAAGGTCCTGGGTTCAAATCTTGGCTTGGGCCTTTCTCTGTGGGGTGCATGTTCTCCACATGTCTGTGTGGGTTTCCTCTGGGTATTCCGGTTTCTTTCCACAGTCCAAAGACATGCAGGAAGGCTAATTGGAGACTCTAAATTGCCCATAGGTATGTGAGTGAATGGCGTGTGCCCTGCGATAGACTGGCAACCTGTAATCCTGCCTTTCACCCAATGCATGCTGGGATAGACTCCAGCAGCCCCTGCGACCCTGTCCAGGATAAGTGGGTATAGATAATGGATGGATGGCTGAAGTAATAAAATGTATTTCACAAAACTGCTAATATTCACGCTGAATAGCACAATATGAGTTAATGCAACATATTTCTGGTCGCTGTGCCAACATTAAAGCTTGGAATTCACCCAATCTTAATCCACAGAACCTTGCACTTTGATAGTTGAGCAAACTTAAAACTGCTTCTGTAATCAGTTCCTAAAAAAAGAAACTCTACAATTTTTTTAAATATTGTATATCAGATACACCTTGGTCAACATAATGACTACAAGCAAAAGAAAGACATCGCTTTGCTTAGATGACATCACTGTCAGAGACACATACACTGGGATGACATCACTGTAATAGACATAGACAATCTCTCTGGGAAGATCTGAAAAACTACAGGATTTGCTCAGTGTATAAATTAGCACTGAAATATGGGAAGAGTTTCTCGGTAAATGAGTCTCAGCTAAATTTATGTCTCAGCCCCACCCCACAGCCATAGTGCCTATAACTGTGGCTTCCATTAGACCCCACCCACAGTATCTCCTCACCCTTCCTAATTGGTGCTTGTTGCTCTCAGCACACAGAAGTAGTGTAGCGGTTGACACAGACTCCAATCAACCGAGCAACCCAGGCTGATACTGGATTTATAGCACACTGTAATCTTGAGTGTGTAATCTGTTAATGATACACTGTCTTGAAAAAACTATAGCATTTATGACAACATGCAGTTCTTCCGAAAGAGCTAATATATCTAATTGTGATTTAATCCTTTCAAGATGTAAACCCTGGCAAATGATTCCCATATCCCTTATCCACTGGGTTGTCCAAGAAAGGACACGCCACACTGTACAAAAATAAATAAATAAAAATGGTAGAAACTGTTTTGGTAAAATGTAAAATTTACATTATTTTCTTTTTCAAAACACTGTCAAAGTCATGTAGAATAACGATAACTCGATATTTAAATGATAAGGATTTCATACTGTTTTTTTACTACATTTTTTTTTTCATTGACAGCATTAATGCTTGTCTTTTCACCATTTTATTATGGGATTTTTATTTTTATTTAGTACAGTTTATCAAGGTCACCTGCAAAGTGACTGGTCTCCTGAATTTGTCTCACCAAATGATATGGGGTAGGTCGGGTTTAGCTCAAGTTAACCTGTCAGGTGGCAGGTTAGTTTCAGAGAATACGTTCCCATAGCATCTGACTCAGGCTTTCTCTGATCCTCGTATTGGGAACCGATAATTCAGTATTTTCTTACATTTTGATTTAATAGATCTGGATAACTTGCCGAACCCGCTTTCTGGAACCAACCCCAGTCAACACTGCTTGACTGTCTTTTCTGAAATATTACATTACATTACAGGCATTTGGCAGATGCTCTTATCAAAGTCAAAGTCAAAGTCAAAGTGTTTTTATTTGTCAAGTGCACAGTATAACACGGGTCATTCTGAGCAAAGAAATTCTTATGACATGGCAGGCAGCAACTACGTAGGAGCAAGAGAAAAAATATCGAAAATATCGAAAATATATCAAAGAAATATCACACATAATAAAATTCACATAATATTAAACATAGTATTAAATATTAGCAGCAAATAAGTACCAGCCTGTACAGATGGGGGATATGGACAGTGAGAATAGGAGTATTAAATATTTAAATATTAACCATATAAAGTGCAGGAGTGCTGATGAATATGTGCATAAGATTGTACATTGAACGTACATAGCATACACAGGAGGTCATGTGATCAATGTGATCCCAGAGATTAATGTTGCTGGTTGAGAAGCCTGATGGCCTGGGGGAAAAAACTGTTTGTGAGTCTGGTCGTCTGTGCCTGGATACTCCGGTAGCGTCTACCAGACGGCAGCAGCGAGAACAGACCATAACCTGGGTGGCTGAAGTCTTTTATGATTTTCTGTGCTTTCCTAAGGCATCGTGTGTGGTATATGCCTTGCACAGAGGGGAGGTGGCAGCCAATGATGCTCTCCGCTGTCTTCACCACCCTCTGGAGGGCTTTGCGGTCAGCAGCGGAGCAGCTGCCGTACCAGGCAGTAATGCAGCCAGTAAGGATGCTCTCGATGGTGCACCTGAATGAAATTGATGAGGGTTTTAGCAGACATGCCAAACTTCTTGAGTCTCCTCAGGAAGTATAGGCGCTTTTTGGCAGTTTTCACTGCTGCGTCTGATTGCCTGGACCAGGTGAGGTTATCATTTATGACCACACAGAGGAACTTGAAGCAGGAGACTCTCTCCACTTCAGCTCCGTCGATGTGAATGGGGGCGTGACCCCCCTCCTGTCGCTTCCTGAAGTCCACGATCATCTCCTTAGTCTTGCAGACGTTGAGACAGAGGTTATTGTCCTGGCACCATGTTGCCAAGACACTGACCTCCTCTCTGTAGGCGGTCTCATCGTTGTTGGAGATGAGACCCAGGATGGTGGTGTCGTCTGCAAACTTGAAGATGGCATTGGAGCTGCGTGTGGCCACACAGTCGTGCGTGAACAGGGCGTACAGAAGGGGACTGAGTACGCAGCCCAGAGCGACGTACAACAAAGTGTATAACCATAACCAGGAACAAGTATGACGAAACCCCTAGAGAGAAGTACCGGTCCAAGTGCAGGGAACAACCGCATAGTTCAACTTGGACCCTGATGGTTAAACTGATTAACACTAACAACGAGAATGGCAACAACGCAATCTATTGAAGAAATACAAGTAGTCGTTAAGACAGTTAATGCACCTAATCACCTACAAAACAGCTGCCTAGTTACAACCCTAAGTTTAGTCATTTACAGAGGGAAAGGGAGGGATGGGGAGAGGTGCAGCCTGAAGAGGTGAGTCTTCAGTCGTCGTTTGAAATGGGTCAGTGTCTCAGCTGTTCTGACCTCCACAGGGAGGTCATTCCACCATCATGGGGCCAGAACAGACAGGAGACGTGTTCTGGAAGTGCAGGTGCGAAGAGGGGGAGGTGCTAGGCGTCCTGAGGTAGCAGAACGGAGGGATCTGGCTGGCATGCAGGGTTTGAATATCTTGTGGAGGTATGCTGGGGCTGATCCCTTGACTGCCTGGTATGCTAGGACCAATGTTTTGAATTTGAGCTGTTTGAAACAGCTGTTAAATATCGCCATCTAGTGGCACATTGTGAGACTGATAAGTGGTAGTGAAAAATGTACAGCTTTAATTTGTGGTTGGTCCTTATCTCATCATGGCCTGTCCATACTACAAAACAGCATAACCCTTGGGACTGTAATTATGCAATCATTGGCTCTGTGATGGTGTAAGTGTGTTTACAGAAACTCCAGGCTGATAGCATGCAGCCTAGATTTAGTGCTGTCTTCAGTGGAACTGGCTTGTGCAGACTCTGCAAAGTTCAGTAGGCTATTTGGTAAAATCTAACAACCCTGCTGTCCCTATAGTGTGGACAGTCCACCAGAATTAACATAGCTGCGTTCCAGCCTGTTCAGATAGACTCTGGAATTTTTAAAGAAATGCATCTTCATTGATATGCAGCTGTTTCTTATTTGGAATAAATGTTTTTTATTGTACAAATTGCTTGGTTGCAGACCTACTATGTTCACAACCATAAAAAATAAAATAACGCAAGGCAGTGCATTGTTGAATTACCCTCAAAAAAAATCACAGGACCCTGTGATTTCAGTACCACCTACAACAGCTACACTTTCCTGGAGGAGAGTGAAAAGTGACCACTGCACTTTATCCACCAGATGGCGCCAGTCTACCACTTTTACATCATGAATTTTCCTTAGTAAGTGCAGCGCCAGCCATTTGTTAATAATTGACTTGTTTAGCATGTCATTCATTCCAGTGACCATAAAAAAGATTTTCAAAAATATCACCTTCTGATATCTGTGGTAATTAAAAAAAAAAAATAGAATAACTACAATTATGTCGGTCTGCATTTATCTGCATTTTTATAACATCCACACTCATGAATTTCCTCTTAAAGATAATATTACATGCATGAATTAGGTTTCTGTTATTGTATAGCCCCTTTTATGAATGTACTTGATGATATAACTTAATTTGGCTCATGACTGCATGAAGTTTTCCTCAATACAGACAAGGGTCATGGGCGGGTAGCAGATATTTCTTGTCATGTTTCTTGACGTGTTTCTTGATTCAAATGATGACACAAAAGATGGGGAAAGACACATGCTGCTCCAACACTGATCTTTTTCCCTCTTTCTTTCTTTGCTCTTCCTTCACGAGCGCACACACACACACACACACACACACGTACAAATATATGTAGAAACTGAATGCATAAGCACGGACATGTACACTCAGATACACATGTACACTCACATGAGTACACATACAGACACATACACACATGTATGTATGCACAAGCATGTGACCAAGTACAGATGCATGCATGAAAACTATGCCATACATGCACACATACACAAGCATGTTCATGAACATGCATATTTGCATGCACACACACATGCACACACACGTAGACACGACAGTACATTCTATTATAGCTAATGGGGTCTTCCTGCTACTCCCCTTTTATGCCTCCTATGGGCTGCTGTATTTAAGTGTTTGCCTTTGTTTGTATGCATGTATGTGTACACATTTGTGTGGGTTCCGGCAAACATTCCCATGTAAATTTAATTATGTGATACATTTCAAAAGGGTTGCACGATGTTTCAGTAAACAAAGAAAGTGAATGACTGCAGCACACTGCAGTTGAAAGGTCACCTGCTCTGCCCTGCAGTTTGAGCAATATGGAACGTTGGGACACTCAGTGTTCTAATTGCAGCATTCTGGAGTTCTGCTGCCTAGTGATGGTTCTGTTTGTTTGGTCAGACTGGTACTGTTTAGTATGAATGCATGTTCTCCCCTTCCACCCTACTGGCTGCTGTACTTTTGTTTGTAACACACTGATCAGTTTTTGCTGTTCAGTAAACTGTTTCAGTAGAAGTATGTAATGGATTGATAAAGGGCAGACATCACCATTGTGCCCCAGGCTTTATGCTACATTCAAAAGAGCCGTTGAGTTTTCATCTCTGTGGTCTTCAGACGGTGGTGATCCACAGCACAGATGATGGATATCTGCTCTTGTTTTAGTTCCTGCACCTCCCACAGTTTGAGCTCCTGCCTTTCTTTCATTGAATCAGTTCTGTTCGACTGTTTGCTGTGCTCTGATGAGAGTCATCTGTATGGACATGTTTTGATTAGGAGAGGGCTCTGGTCATGATCTGAACAACTAGCCATGATACACTGAGCCTGGGACAAAAAAACAATAAACAGCCCAAAACACACACACACACACACACATGCACACACGCACACACACATGTAAACACACATACACACACATGCACACAAGCACATACGCACACACACACGCACACACAAACACACGCACACAAGCACATATGCACACACACACGTGCACACACACGCACACAAGCACATACGCACACACACACGTTCGCGCATGCACACACGTATGCACGCACACACACACACACAAGCACATACGCACACACGCACACACACACACACACACGCACACAAGCACATATGCACACACACAGACACACACGTGCGCGCGCACACACAGACACACACACACACACACACACAAGCACATACGCACACACACACGCACACACAAACACACGCACACAAGCACATATGCACACACACACGTGCACACACACGCACACAAGCACATACGCACACACACACACGTTCGCGCATGCACACACGTATGCACGCACACACACACACACAAGCACATACGGACACACACACGTACACACACATGCACACACGTGCACACACGTACACACACACAAACACACTCAAATGTAACACAAGTGAAGGGGACAGGTGAAGTTTGAGGGTGTGTCCCATGTTAGACTGGTTAGAAGCGCATTCAGACTATGATTTATATACTTTTTCCATGCTTTCCACTCATAAAAGAAGGAATATGAAATGCAGTCCTTCAGGGAATGTTGCATAATTACCAGCTAGTTCAATCATTTTTTTAAATTTCATTTAGAATACTTAACCCCCATTTTGTCCTCAGAGTTAAACATGCCCTATCCTGAATTGTAGTAGCAGTTAAAACCCAAGAAAAGTTTTTTTAACATGAAATTTGATGACTTCCTGGAGTGAACATATCAGTACAAGTTTTACGTATTTCTATAAAATTGGTTCACCATCAATGTACGAAGATTGTCTTACAGTTTTTTTACGATTGCTTTGACTCATTTTGCACAACTGAGTTTCAATGTGCAAAACTCTTAACACAGAATGCTATACTGCTCATTTGGGTACAAAAAAAGTAATATAGCATGCAAAATAAAAATACCAGTGTCAAATCAGAGAATATTATATGCAAAAGTTTATCACAGCAGCAGAACATTAGATATTTCAAACAGTGAAGTTAAATCAGTGCTGCACTTTCAACAGTCATCATCAAATAATGCTGCCAAACACAAAATCCTTCTGATCAAAAAGAGTTTGAAAGTGTTCTTTGGTCATAACGCAAAAAAAACTATGCAATGGTCATTTCCTCATAAGTACTTGAAATTATGTACAGCAAGCATCCCCTGTGATAGACTGCAGTATAGCACTTGTGTTTTTATGAAAGACAAACAAAATATTAGATTAGATTATATATAAGTTTAATCATTAAAGAAAAATCATACAGTAATGCAGTACTGTAAACTCAGCTGCATTGTAAAGTAAAAATAAAAACAACAGTAAAAGCAAAAACAGTTACAGTAACAACAAACTCTACTGTGAAGTAAAAAAAAAAACATATTTTCAGTGCTTAAGCAGCATTTTGCCTCTCCGCTGCATTTGGCCACAGAATTTCATCGACGTCGCATCTGATGTCTTCGTTGGCAAGACAGCGCTGGCCTGAAGGAGCCTGCTCATATGGACGCCTATTGTATACCTTCCACCTCCAGGCCGAGAAAAACTCCTCGATGGGGTTCAGAAAGGGGGAGTAAGGTGGAAGGAATTTTGATCGGAACTCTGGATGGGCTGTAAACCAGTCTTGCACAGCCAATGCACGATGGAAGTTTACATTGTCCCAGACAATGATGAACACCATCTGAGCATTTGGCTGTATGAGACGGTTGTACAGCCCATCCAGAAAATGTATGAGGAGCACGGAGTTGTATGCCCCCAGCAGAGGGTCACGACCCTGTCCTTCGTTACCAACCTCAGCCTCACCGACCTGCTCCATGTTGTCAGAAACTGCCATTCAGGTTTCTAAGCAGCCTTTTATGTCGTGGTGAAGAGATTATCAATTGTGTTGACATGCTACTCACCTGGGCAAGGTTGTTGGAAGTGCTGAGACATGACTACAAACACCTGTTGAATTGATTTAGTGATCTTCATTTGTAGTAATAAGAATTTGAACATTGTTGTAATATTAGGTGGCTGTATTCAGAGAATGGAGCATATGATTTAGAATTTTGCACTTTGTATGTCAGCATAAGATGTAGTGTCTTAAGTTAAGAATTCTGCAAGTCAGTTTAGCACTTTGCATTAACAGTTTTACACTTTGTATGTCAGCATAGGATGTAGTGTCTTAGAATATGAATTTTCAAAGTCAGTTTGGCACTTTGCATTTTGAGTTTTGTACATTGAAATTCTGCTGTGCAAAATGAGTCAAAGCAATCGTAAAAAAACTGTAAAACGTCTTAACCCTGCAGTCATAAAATCATAAGTCATAGTCAAAGTCAAAAGTCACACCTATTATAGCAAAATAATTAGTTATTATGGTGTGTGTTTCGTAGTAAAAAAAATAAGTGAAAACTGATTAAATACAGTCTCTGGGCTGTAAAGAAGGAAAAGAGTTATTTACTGATTTATTGTTGAGCAACTGTCATACTAGGGGCTTGAACCCTGTTTCCCTGTGTGGCAACAAACACCTAGTCCACTGCGCTACCAGAGACTGGAGGTGACTCAAGTGTAGAGCAACACAAGCAGGAGTTCAGTAGGTCTTTTTAACCAAAAAAAAACAAAAATTCAAAAACTCAGAACTAGACAAAGATAACACTCCTAAGCAGGGAAAAAGTTACAAGCAGACAGAACAAGTCCAGTAAGTAATCCAAAAATCAGAATCCAAAAAACAGCCAAAGTCAAACAAGAGGGCTGGGTCAACATAACAAGTGAGGCTAACCAGTGACCAGAACAACAAAGAGTCTTTGGCACCCTCTGGTGGTTAAAAGGTAGTCCAACCCGTGACAGCAACAGGGTATTTCTCTACATGAGAAATATTGATTTAGGGTTTAAAATTCAATGAAGAGACTTTTTTCCAGGGGGTCTGATGGAGGTGGGTCATTTTTGACCGGCATGGGAGGAATTTTGACCCTGTTGACATGCCGTGCATGGGTAATATGAAGACAACATATGGGTAAATGAGTGATGTGCATGTCTAATTATGAATTTAAATGACATTATATTGTCATTGTACTGTCAGTGTTCAATTCCAAAATTATTTCCATCAACTATTCATGAGTTAAAAAAACAATGTTCTTCTGTAGGCTATAATAACAATTATTTATCGCATCACCATGGACAATGGCTTGCATCATTACAGGAAGCTATTGCTTCAGGACAGTACTCATAAGCACTTTACATAATATTCATTCAGCAGATGCTCTGACTTACAATAAAAGAGAATATAAGCACATCCATTGGAGTTATATGAGTAACTGTGTTCCTGTAATCTTGTTCCTGTGATCTGTTGTTCTGTAGGTTTTCATTTCAACCCTATTTTACCATACCTGATTCTACTAATCAGCAGCTCAATGAGATCTCTAGTTGTTCAATGAGGTGTACTGTGTTAGGGCTGGAGTGAAAACCTACAGGACGATAGATCTCCAGGAACAGGGTTGGGCAGCCTTGCTATAATTGTGCCTAAAAATGTCCCCAAACCTTACAGCTTAAAGTTTAAAGCTTAGGTTTATGTTCCAGCTTAAAGCAGGAAAATAAACCTAATTAGAGCTCTATATTATGCCCTGAACGGTGCTCAACTGGTAGGGAATCAAAAAGAGAGTCAACCATTTGACAGCATTTACTGGGTGCCTGTGTAGATCCTCACTCCCCAAATACATGGGCGTGCACTTGCAGAAGAAGTTTTCCCAATCAAGAATGAAAATAATCTGCTATGGGCTTCAGAATATTAAACACATGGGGCTGCTGCCTCCCAGAGCCACAGTCAATGAGCATAGTCACAGAGACATGCTACATTTTGTAGAGCCTTATTAGAAAGCCAGTATCACCAATAATCATATTGAGCATGAGTGAAATGCACACTGTAGAATAATATATATATATATATATATATATACAGGAGGATTCAATAATGGAAAAAAAACGAATAAAAAATACATATGAAAACCTTTTCCTTAATTAAATATATTTAACAATCCATCAGGCTATTGTTTATATTTACAGTTAAAACTTGTTTTGATTATCATTTTGAGCTTCCAGCCTCACAGTGTGATAAGCTTTTGTGCATGCATGTGCTTGAGTGTGTGCATGAGGGAGTAAGAATGTGTGCGGACATGTGCATTAATGCATGTGCATGTGATACTGACCTGGTTCTCAGATATTTGCATGAAGCGGGTGGTGAGGCACGCAATGTCAGGATCTGCCCTAATGTGTCTGCAAGCTGCTTTCACTCTGTGTTTCTTTTCAAATTAAAACATTTTTCATTCTTTAAATTCCTTCCAGGCTATAAATACCGTTGGCATTATCGTTCTCCACATGAGCCAAGCGCTGCTTTTCACCTGAAAGCTTCAAACCACCAAGTTCATCCGTCCGGCTCCTCTCTGTATGCTATTTGACTATTGTTTTATTGCTTTCTGTGTAAAAAGGTAGTAGAACTTTAAATGCGTGGGTATAACCTGGTTTTATGGGTTTCGTATTTAGGCAGTGGCAACTTTAAGCTGCTTGTAAAATGATTGAGCAGACAGGCAGCAGCTGGGGAAGCAGGTCACGCCACCGTTTCACTCAGAGCGTCTGGAGTCGATGAACACGGCAACCTGGAGAAAAGCTCTGAAAGATTTATGATTTTATTTATTTATTTATTTTTTTGCAGGGTTGCTCGCTGGGTGGAAGCATATCTCTATCGTTTCAGCTTCAGATGCAGTGGAGAGAAGGAGCTTGTGCTGTAGTAAGAGCCACTGCACATCTGTTGTGTGAGTCAGAGAGCGGCAGAGAATTACCTGCCTGTGATACCAAGAACACCCACAAGAGGCAGTAGAGAGCAGAAAAGTGATTTAACATCCGGAGTCCCAGAAGTATAGTATTTTGGAGCTGATGTGTGATAGGACTGCTATATCACTGAAGTAAGCAGCAGCGACACAGCACAGAAACTCCATAGATGTGTTTTTTGCGAACTAGGGTGGAAAGGAAATAGCTTCATGTGCTGAGAAGCTTACCATAGTTATATATATCTCATAAAAAACACGTTTTCAACGTACAAAAATGCCAAGTTACTCACACATACAAGACATACATCGTCAATAACTCATTCATTCAGACTGCTAAAATCCAGGCCTGCCATTAAAAGTATTGATATCAAAATGACGCCAAGTTACGGTACTACAAACAATATAGGCTATCTTGCCTCACCAAAATTTAATAACATGTATTCCAAAGCAATGCTACCAAATATTTCCTCAATTATTTCAAGTCACTTGGCCCTGTGTGTATATAAGCGTGCAGTACATGGACAGGCCAAACATATGTGTGGATGGCTTTCTCACAGTCAAGTTTGATTGAATAGGCATCTATATGTCCAATTTGTATTGGTATGTATGTATTTTGGTGCCCAGCCTTTCTGTTGCGTGAATGATTGTATGTTTCTTGGTATAAATGTCTGTTCGTAAATGTGAATGTAACATACTGCGAGGGAAATGTCCCCATGGGGATAAAGAAGTTCTCTATGTATGTATGTACAATATGTATTTTACATGTATTTATTGTACGTTGCAAATATACAATCACTTGTACATTTACTCAAATTCAGTATAAACATATGTTTTCTGGAGAAATATGCTTCCTGTAGTGACTGACCAGCAGTTTTCTACATGAATTTCAATGTGTTCCATGAGGCAATACGAAATATTTGACTCTTTGATCTGACACAAAGTTTGCATGACATTGTAATATGGTAAGATTACAAAACACAGGGCCAAGTGACTTGAAAGAATTGAGGAAATATTGGGTAGCATTGCTTTGGAATACATGTTATTAAATTTCGGTGAGGCAAGATAGCCTATATTGTTTGTAGTACCGTAACTTGGCGTCATTTTGATATCAATACTTTTAATGGCAGGCCTGGATTTTGGCAGTCTGAATGAATGAGTTATTGACGGTGTATGTCTTGTATGTGTGAGTAACTTGGCATTTTTGTACGTTGAAAATGTGTTTTTTATGAGATAACATAAACAAGCTGTACTCCAAAGCAATGCTACCCAATGTTTCCTGAATTGTTTCAAGTCACTTACATTTTGTGTCCGTATTCGATGTTTTTTACTGGTTGATGTACCTAAAATGACCAATGGGGAGACATATTCTTTGTGAGCTAGGAGCATCTGAGGCAAAATTCCCCAAGGTTGAGGCTTTATTGTGTGGACGTGTTAAGTTGTTTGTGAATTATGTCTGTTGAAATGCGGTCAGAAGGTACCAAAATGATTGCTTTTATGGGCTGAGCGCCTGTGGTCATTGTGGTTATTTCTGTAAGGAACCCTGAAAAGCGTCAAACTCTCGGTGCTGTATAGGAATGAGGCACACTACCCCACCAAGGCGTAACCTGGCAGGATGGCATACCTGCCATCCCAGTACATGCATAAATCTTATCACAATTGTGCTGTTATTGTGTTTTTTTCCCCAGAGCTACAAGAACATTAAAGAAAGGTATGTCGACCCTCACCTTATTTCATTTTGTCTGTTTAAGTCCCTTCAAACCCCAAAGCTTGAGTGACTCCTGCTTGTCATTGTAGAGTGCAGTGCACACTGCAGGATCCAGAGCTGCTCTCAGGGGCACTGATAGATGTGGCCAAACACCTGGGCAACCTGAAGTTCAGAGTCTGGGAGAAGATGCTGGAGATGGTGCAGTCAGTATCTGGGGCAGACGGTGAAATCATGTTTTTTGTGAGTATTTAATGAACACATGAATCTAAAGAAACAAGCTGTATTTTGAAAAGATTGAAGATCAACAGTGCAGAGTCAACCAGTCTCAGTTCCCTCCAAGTTTAGGAAGATTCTGTGGCCCACACTGCACTGCTCTGAAATCAGAATTCAGGCAAGCACAGAATTAGCATTGCTTAAAACCTAATTACTAATATGGTTTTTTAGCGGTGTGAATTGTGTGCATTGAATTTTGAAATGTGTTAGTTGATTTATTCATTTTTATAATGCAAATAGGTTTCATATTTAAAGTATGAATCACTTTAACTAAAGTATATATGAATCCATAATTATCATATAGGCCTACAATTCCCTGTGTATTTGGCCTAATCTGAATAAAGTATTTGAAATATGCCTCTTCTCACAGCCTTTTAAATATCTTTCTTTTTCATATTTCAGCTCCTGTGGTGCTGGACCCCAATACTGCACGTGCCACTCTCTCCCTCTCTGACGACTTGACCACTGTGAGACACACAAGTACAGAGCAGAAATGTCCTGACAATCCAGAGAGGTTTAAACCCAGTGTGCATGTGCTGGAATCAGAGGGGTTTACCTCAGGGACACACAGCTGGGAGGTGAAGGTTGGGAATAAACTTGAGTGGACTATAGGAGTGGCAAAAGAGTCCATCACTAGGAAGGGAAGTATAACATGCAGCCCAAAGAGAGGATTCTGGGTCTTAATGCTGAGGAATGGTGATGCTTACAGTGCATCTGGAGCTTCTGACCTCACACTGAGGAAAAAGCCCCAGAGCATCAGAGTGCAGCTGGACTATGATGGGGGGGAGGTGTCCTTCTTCAACCCCAGTGGCATGTCACTCATTTACTGTTGTAAAGACACATTTACTGAGAGAGTGTTTCCATACTTCTCTATTGGTTTAAACAAAGACGGTAGGAATGAAGAAGCCCTCCTTATATGCCAAGCGAAAGTTTCTGTAACCGTGACGTTGGCCCAGTAAACATGTTTTTTTTTTAATGAACAAAGTAGAGATGTTGCACTTGTAAGGGATTTAGGTTATTTCTAATCTGCCTCAGCATGTCAGGTTATTGACTTGATCTGGGGCAGAACTGCTGCACATTGAATTGGCCAAAGGGAGCTGGTTTATGGCCTACCAGAACCAAACGGGAGGCAGACACACAGAGGTAACAATGTATAAAGGATAGTAATTCCATCTGCAGGAGCATCCCGCTCGTGAATCCCAGTAGGGTTTATTGAATTATTGAGTAGGTGGTATTATTCAATAAGTGGACCTCCATATTGGGTCATTGGTGGCACCTGTGTGGTAGGCAGTGTCGAGCTGATGAAAGTGCCTCGTACGAGTTGATGACAGAGCAGGGGGAGAATCAACTGCTGCGGGACGCCAACATCCCACGCCGGAATGCCAAATGGTGAACTTTGGTTGTTTTTGTGTTGCCCTGGTAAGCTAAATACATGATACGCTCTGATCAGATTGATGCATGTTATCCCTCCCAGTCAACGGGATTATCAATGTCCTGTACACCCCGAATTGATTGGGTAATGTTTGTCCAGTGTCGGTGGGGGTTGAGTGGTGTCCAGCAGTGAAACCCGCCGGTGGTAAAATTTGTGTAATCGTTGTATTGACGTGGGGGGAAGAGAAGGAGAAATTCCCCCTGAATATTGCTTGTGGGCGTGATCGTCTGCGCTTATATTTCTGTAAGGATTGTGCATCTTGGGGGGAGTCGGATTTAAACCACTCAGCAATGGCATATGGTAGGCTGGTCCTGATTCTCCTCCCACAGCATTTTATGAACTTGTTGTTTAATGGTTATATGATAAAAAATAATATTGTATTTTGTTAAACCCACTGTCTGTTTTGGCCTACACCCAGTTCTTCAACCCTATTCTGAAAGAACCACCTAATCTAGGGGCGATATAGCTCAGGAGGTAAGACCGATTGTCTGGCAGTCGGAGGGTTGCCGGTTCAAACCCCGCCCTGGGCATGTCGAAGTGTCCTTGAGCAAGACACCTAACCCCTAACCTCTAACTGCTCTGGCGAATGAGAGGCATCAATTGTAAAGCGCTTTGGATAAAAGCGCTATATAAATGCAGTCCATAATCTAGAAATGGAGTATTTAGCCTGAAGATTGTGAGCTCCAACTTGCGACAAGTGTTGTGCAACAAAAATGAAAGTGTCGCACAACGTTTTGCATTTAGACTTTGGCAAAGGGCTGTGGAGAGGGTTCTGTTGTCTATGGTAAAGAGACACCAAACTGCTGATTTTTACATCTGTGAAAACATTGTGACGCCTATTTAAATTACAGAGAAACATTGCAGGAATTAATTTCATATCTACTTTTGTTTAAAAAATTATGCTAACAGAAAAAGAAGGCAGTCTGTCACTCAAATAAACAGAAAATAATGACATTTCCATGACAATGAATTTCGGTGTATCATCTGGCTGTCCAACGATGCTCGACAATGTACAAAATTCTGCAACATAACAAAATTCAAGTGGTGTGAGACACTTTTCTGTTGAAAATACATACTTTTTGTTATGTGGGCTTTTCTTGTGATAAAATGTGTAATAATGCCTTCAATGTGGTTAGATTTTTTATTTTAACCCAACTGATTTTGGTGAAGCTGAGCTTGTTAAAGTGAGCTCAGATGCCAGTTTTGTTTTTATGTTTGTGTGTGGGGTTCACCGATTATGATTACATTGCAGATAGAACGTTGGACCTCCCTGACAATGAACACAGTTGTTAGCGCTATGCTAAGCACTGGGTTGCATCTAAGACCATGTAGATTGCAATGTAGCCCAGTTAAGCAAATATCCAGGTTTGAATTCTGTCAACACAATGACTTTGTGTCATTGTGTTGCCAAAAGCCAGTGCATTGGAGCTGCAGTGTGTAAGTCAAAGCATGGCTAGAAAATGCATATTTGGGAAAGTTATGCATTTTAGTGGAATGAATGTGTGGAAAATTGAATTCAGTAAGATGCATGGAATTTGGTAAATTAAAATTGTACATATTATTTTTGAAAAAAACATTGATAAATGCTAGATAATCTTGAGCAGAAACACAAACAGTGCATGTATATTGTTTTACACGGTTGACAGACCAATAAACCCCCCTGCATCAATCGCCCCTGAGCCTACCCCTACATCAAAATGTAATTTGCTGCCTTTACAAGTGAGATTATAAATATTAACAATTCATCAGTGCCTCAATCCAAAAATAATATGGGTACCTGAAAGGGCCAGTATATCATGTGGATTGGCTTCATCCTTCTGATGAAGACTATGAAAGCAGAACACATTACACCAGTCCTTAGATCACTACATTGATGAACCACAGAATAGATTTTAAAATCCTTCTGCTTGTCTATAAAGCAAAAGTGTTTTTAAACTATGAACCATTCAGGCCTCTGATCATCTGGGACTGGTCTGCTTATTATCCCCAGTCTGAAAAAAAAGAAATTGAGGAAGCTGGTTTTAGACATCATGGCCCACTCCGCTGGAATAAACTCTCAGATGGCCTGAGACCTGCCCCAAATTTCACCTCCTTTAGAAGCTCAAAACAGTCCCACTCTCCATCCCCTTGCACTAAATTATTCTTATTTATCTATTGCTTTTTATAATATTGGGGTTTTAAATAGTCTGTATTAATTTAACTATAATTATTGCGAACATATTTTGAAAATGTAGAATTATCAAATTTAATTCCTTTTCATTTTAATGTCACCTTAAGGCTTTTACATTTCTATAAATACAGGGCGCATACGCTGTGCGGACGGACAGTCCGCAGTCGTTTGCCCTTTCATACTCCAGTCGTACCACCGCATACCCAAGCCCTACATTTCCCACAGTCTCTGCGCGTCGTTTTCCTTTTCTGCCGGGAGTTGGACTGTAAACAACATGGCCCCGTCCTTGCCCAGCGTTGTGCTTATTTCTCTCCATGAATTGTTGTTCTTCTGAAAATCTTCATAATCCCGTTTGTATGAATCGTATAGGTGCCTGTACCTTCTCACCTCTCCAAATGTCGACTCCATGTCTGTTTTGTGTATTGCGCATCACCGCGTGTTTCCGGTGCCGCATGAAATGCATGTCGATGTGAAACAGTTTCATACCGAGCCATGATTTGTGTGACACCGGTACGCGTACGCTAGGTACTCGTGGTCACAAAAATTGAGCTTCGCACGGACATGCCCAGGCGGACGTACGCTGAGGTCCGCTATTTCGTCATTTTGAACGCGCGGACCCCAGCAGAGTTCGGTAAGGGACCAGTAAGGGCTCTTAGAGGAGTGCAGGTTATGCATTATTGTTTCAATGTCTTGAAACAAGCTAAATAAATGTTCCTGAATGAATGTGCTGTATAAATTAAATTTGCCTGGGCATTTTTGTTTAATCCAGGGGGACACTACTGGCTATAAATCCCCCAGAGCAGCCGGTTCAGGCACATTATCATCTCTGTATTCAAGAGGACTGAAGACAACAAGCCTGATCAGCCAGTTTGTTCCAGTTTTGAACGACATGAGGTGTGTTCTGTTGTAGTTTCAGCAAAAGTGAAAGTGAAACTATCAGACTGAGAGACGGCGTCTGTAAAATGGAGGCTAAAGCTTTGATTCCTGAGGACGAGCTCTGCTGTTCTGTATGTTGTGATATTTTTAAAGAGCCTGTTCTCCTGAAATGCAGCCACAGCTTCTGTGGAGTGTGTTTGAAGCAGTACTGGGAAGAGAAGGGCTCTCGAGAGTGTCCCATCTGCAGGAGAAAAGCCTCTATAGGGGAACCTCCAGTAAACTTGGCATTAAGAAGCATTGTGGAGTCTTACTTAAAGCAGAAGAATGAGAGAGAAACTACTGACAAGAGTGACGCTCGGTGCAGTCTTCATGGGAAGAAACTTCTATTCTTCTGTGAACATGACGAAGAGCCTCTTTGTGTTGTCTGTCAGACTTCAAAAAAACACAGAAACCACCCGGTCTGTCCAGTGGAAGAGGCCGTACTGGAGCTGAAGGTATTCCATTTTGAATTTAATGTATTTCATATTTTCAAGACACAATCAAATATGTGTAAAATGTCTCTGTGTAAAACATTCAGTTCTGACAGACGGCTGTGGTATGAGGTCTTGTAAATACAGTCAGTCTGGCCTCCACTTCCACTCGCAACAGCAGCAACAGGAACAAACTGATTCTGATCAGGCAAAAGCAGGAAGAGGCAGCACTGTATCTGAAAGTGTTTACAACCCTTTAAACATCATGTATATTAGACTTTCGGTGTAAGGCTTCATAAATAAAATGCAAGCATGGTTAATTTTGATTGACAGTTGTGCTTGGGGGCCTTTTACAGAGAATATGACTCCAAACATGAACACTGAAATACACAGAGTGATTGTAGAATTATGTAGCAATGATGTGTCAAATCTTATGTACAGACAGCGCAAATCCAGATATCACACATGATCTTTAATATAAAGTTCAAGTCCTAAAACATACTGCTTGGTTGGGGAGAAGACTGAGCAACAAGTAGGACGTACAGAAATCCACAATGACTGGTGGAGACAAGCTATAGATGTGCACTAGAAAACCTTATATCAATAAATCAAATCAACTTTATAAACATTTCTTAGACTGCTAAAAAATGTATTAAATTACAACCTAGCAAAATTTTTGTAATCCCTTTGTTCTGCAAGATCTGACTTGTTTAATTGTATTGAAAATGCAATGTTATGCTGTGTTGCAATATAACGATGTTTCACAGATATTTACTTAATTTGTAGGAGGGCTATTTTCCTGATTACTTTTCCAGTGTACTTAATAAGCTGTAATGACCCTCACTTGTATTGTAGCAGGGGTATTACTGTGCCATTTGTGTCTTTCTGTAAGTGATAACTGATTCATTTAACTCCAGGAGGAACTCAAGCCTGCACTTAATATTATTAAAGAAAAACTGGAGAGGTTTACTGAGGTTGAACAAGAATGTAAGAAAACAGCTGAACACATCAAGGTAAGGAAAGCAATTACGAATACTGTTTAGGTACACAAAAATAGAAAATAATTGTTTTTGATTTATGTTCTTTTTGACAGGCATAACAAACACACTGGCTGCCACACTTAAATAACGAAACATAGTTACACTATTCAAGTTTAAAATAGTGTGCTTGAATTGCAGAGTCAGGTCCAGCACACAGAGAGGCAGATAAAGGCAGAGTTTGAGAAGCTCCATCAGTTCCTGCGAGAGGAAGAGGAGGCCAGACTAGCTGCTCTGAGGGAGGAAGAGGAGCAGAAGAGTCGGATCATGAAGGAGAAGATAGAAAACATCACAGGACACATCTCCACTCTTACAGACAAAATCACAGCTATAGAGAAGGCCATGGACACTGAAGACACCTCCTTTTTACAGGTAAGAGTTGGATTTTCTGTAATTCAGTATGCTGGTTTGTGGGTTTTTCACAATATTTGGCCGTGTTCCCTTACTCTGCACCAATGCAGCAGTAGCCTACTGCGACAGTGTCAAACTCAGAGTGCAGGTGTTCAAAGAGATGCATCGGCTCATTTTAAAATGTCATCACATTTTTTTAAAAAATATTTTTGAATTTTGTGAAAAATTGATGTCACCAGAACCAATAGAAAACATCGCCACTTACTCGCAGAGTAAGACATGTCCTGTATAATTTACAGAAGGCCTCATTTTCCCCACATAATTGTCATTCACCATTGTGTCCTCTATAATAGCTATGACACTGTACACTACATGCAGGGAACTGCTGCAAAGTTCAAGACGGATGAAACTGCCTGTTCATTCTCTAGATTTGCAGTCATTTGATTCAGAGTTGATGAACAATCTTCTAGCCACATGGTAGCAAAATTAATGGTCAACAAAACCTGCACCGCATATTTATACACAATCGTGAGAATGCGGGGATGTTCATTGCTTAATTATCTCAGGAGTCACACCTGTGTGGAAGCTCCTGCTTTCAATATTCTTTGCATCCTTCATTTATTCAAGTGTTTCCTTTATTTTG